>NW_006298724.1:83767-87213 GCF_000327345.1 Myotis davidii | reverse complement strand
CGCGACGGGGTCTCACCTGCTGGGAGCAAACTGGTGCCGGGTGGTCCAAGAGCCGCGGGGAAGCGCGACACGGAGCCAGTCGGTACAGGAGCAGTAGCAGCAGCCCCAGCCCCAGAGGGGGCTCCAGAAGGACAAGAGGTCGGCGGCACAGAGCACCCATAGCCCCCAGCACTGTAGTGGAGCGCGCGGTCCAGAGTTGGGGGCGCAGGGAATGAACGCCCGGGTCTTCCCCAAGTCCCAGTTGGCCGACTTCGCTCGCTTCCGGCCTCCAACACAGACAAAGGGCGGGCCGCTCCGAGGGGAGGGCTTCCGGCTGGGTGAGTCCCTAGGCTAGTCCCTCCCCAGCCCGCTCGGGAGAGGTGCGCGCTCCCCCTCTTCCGGCACCTTCCCAGCGCGCCCGAACACCGGACTCCCTGTCCCCAACCGGCCGGCTCCCCACAGCAGACCCCGCCCGTGGGCGGGCCATCAGCTCACCTTCTACCCTCGGGCTGCTCCACATTTCATTCCGCGCTTATCGTCACGCTAGATTTAAGTTCGGTTTCCATCCTTTACCTCTTTGGTGTAGCCCCTAATCAGACTTCTCTTTTTTTCTTGGCCCTTCGACGCCAGGCCCTTCCCTACTCGAAACTCAAAGGAAGGCTTTCTTTTTACCGTATTTGCCGGAGTATAAGACGATTTTTTGGCCCTGAAAAATATGCCTCCAAGTGGGGGGTCGTCTTATACGCCGGGTACACTTCAGATAGACTGCCCATAGTGCTTGCCCCGTGCCATAGTGGCCTCCCGATGCCCGCCCGCTTCATTCCACATACCGTTCAGGCATCAGCAGCGCTGCTGGGTGTATGCTCGGCTGTTATGCGATTTTGCTGTTATGCGATTTTACCACACTCGCAAAATCGCACACAGCCGACCATACACCCAGTATGATAGCGCAAAATTGCGAATCGCGATACCATACTGGATGTATGGTTGGCTGTGTGCGATTTTGCGAGTGTGGTAAATTCGGGTTACCGTATATTTCTTTACATATGCATTGAAGATTCGCGATTTTGCGCTATCATGGTGCCTGTTAGAATGTTGAAGAGCTCGCACTTGCACACTAGTGAGGGTCCCAGGGAGATGCTGATGCAAGGGTTTGCTAGGGACTTGCCCGGCACTTGCTCTCTACCTCTATTTGTTATCTTACTTCTATCATTGACAGTCCCTCTAGGTTGTGGGCTGCTTGCCTGTGTTCCTGAGAAGCATCTACGGTACCAGTCTATAGAGTGTGTTTTCTTTAGTGAATTACCGGTATGTTTACCAGTAATAAACTTGCACTGTTTTATGTATATGTTTGATTACATACAGCCTTGTGACAGTTTTCCTGCATGTCATAAGCATTTGAATATAAATTAAAATGTTAAAATCAAATCTGATATTGTTTTACCTTTTATTTGGTGTGTGGAAGGTGTGCGGAAGAGGGGGTAGTCTTATACGGCGAGTATATAACAAACTCTGTATTTTGAGTGGAAATGTTAGGGGGTCGTCTTATACGCCCAGTCGTCTTATACGCCGGCAAATACGGTAGTCCTGGTCCCTCTTCACGCCCAGCCTCCTTCCTTCCCCCTCTCCCTCCTCGCTCCCTTCCTCCTCCTATTCTCTGGCTTTCCTTTTTTTCTCTCTAGGAGGCAGGGATCTCTTGGGCTCCAGCGCATTCCTGTTCCGCTCGAGAGGAAGTCGGAGCATTGATTTCCCTCAAGTGTGACGGGAACTTGGGGAGATGAGATCCCTGGCCTCGTACTCTTAGTTCCCAACAGCGCCCAGAGTGCCATGTTTCCCAAGAGACTTACTCCTGGTCTGCTGAAGGACTATCTTTGGCCCTTTCCTTCTATTAGTCTCCTGTCGAACATGTGCCAACTGCATCCTCTCCTCTCCATCTGCAATTGGGTGCGATCCCCTGTCCTGGGTTCCCGCCATCCCTCCTGCCGGATCCTGGCTTCCAGCCTTGCCTTCTCTTTTCATCCTACACACTCCAGACACATTTGCGTTTCGAAAACTGCATTTTTATCCCCTTTCTCCCTCCATTCTAAACCCACAACCAGCCGCATTTCCTTGCCTTTGATGCCCATGGAATCTAGACGCACTTTGCATCTTCCTGTACTTTCCACCCACCTGAATTGGAGCTCCCAGAAATGGGCGGTGGATTTTCTCACTGTCCAAAACATACACTGCCGTTTCCGCTGCTGGCAGACTCCTGGTAACCATCTCTGTGGGTCCCGGATGTCCCCCAGCCCCCCAACCTCGCACACCATCCCACCCACTCCCGCCCAAAAGGACCCAGCTGCATTAGGCCTGAAGCTCTGAGGTCTTCAAACATCTTTACTTGTTTATTCTAAAATAATTTTGGAAAACATTGCATCCACTCATACATCTTTAAAATGACATCAAAAATTTTCACCCTAAGTTTAAATAGATGTTAATTGTTATTAAAATTTGACATTTGTAGTGGGCAATTTCTAAAATGGCTCTCCATGGTCTCACCTCCTGATAGCCACATCCTTTTGTGTCTCCCCTTGAGTGTGGGCTGGGACTAATGACTTGTTTGCAACATTAGAATATGAATAGAATAAGACAAAAACAATGGATTGAAACCAGATAACCAATGGGTCATGGCTGCTTGTCACCACATGAGCCAATTAAGCAGAGACAGGTTTGAATCATATATGAACATTTATTCCAATAATGCCAGCAGTATGGGAAAGAGCAAAAAATCTGCTCTGCACCCTACCATAAGCCAGGTGCTTATATTGGGTAAAAGGACAAAGATTATATAGGAAAATAGGAATTACAGACATGGGAAGTAGGCAAGGTAAAATGGTTACAGGACAGGCAATGTAGGCTGAGGGGTAGCAAAGGGTAGGCACCTCCTGGACCAGATTGTTTTGGCAACAAGATTGTTAATCTTTCCATGATGATAGGAAGTTCTTGGAAAGGAGAATGAAGTGTATTCTAAGGCTAACTAACATGTCCTGGGGCATACAACTCTCAGATCGAATGTGCTTTCTTTAATCAGAACAGAGCAATCACAGTTAACAGAACATGATTAATATTTCTTATAACTGTACCTAGTCCCTATTATTCTCTTTCTGTCCCTAACAGGCTGCCACTTACAAGATTAGGCTACAAAATGGTCCTGGCTTCTGGTAGCTCAGCCATATATCTGACTGTTAGGTTAGGTGGCTCAGGAGGCGGCGCAAGAAATAGAGACTCCAGTGAATCAGAAAAGAAAGGAAAGGAAAAGGTTTATTCTGCGTCCCCGGGAGACCCACGTACCCCAAGGAGAGGGCACGTGGATTCACACCAACAGGGAGGGGGGCGCTTTTTTTTATACTGCAGTTGGGTGAGGGGCGGGGACATGAGCTGAGGAATTCTCTGCTGCAGGGGATGGGCGGGGGGATGTGGATTAAGGG
>NW_006298724.1:80528-81073 GCF_000327345.1 Myotis davidii | reverse complement strand
GGCTGCTCCCTCAGGGGTAGAATGGGCACAGAAATAGAAGAGGAATTTCTTGCAAAGGGAACTGGCCGGCCACCTGTGAACTAAAGTGCTGGCAGTCATGGTGGCGGAGTTTCGGCGGAGTGCACAGAGGAAGGGGGGCGGTTAGACCTTACAGAGGGCATTGCGTGGGGTACAGGTTACTGAGGCAGGCCTGTAAGGGAAGGGGAGAGCGAGGGAGAGGTGGCCTAGGTGGGCTTGGGAGAGGTATGGGCAGTTGAGTTTAAAAGCCGCAACCTCCCAGGGGCAGAACGGAGGAGGAAGGACAGAAGGAAGGTAGAGCCTACGGACACGTGTGTGCCGACTGGGAAAGCAGGCAGGGGCAGGGGTGGCAGGGGGCTTGAGTTGCCGGCTCCCGCAGCAGCTATAGCTTTAGCGGCTGCGGCGGTACGCGGACTGACTGGGCACAATGCGTGCGCTGCGGCGGAGGCGTGCAGGGGCATGAGGTTGTAAAAGGCGGTTTGAGTTTCGGGCGCCATGGGGGCGGGCGGGAGAGGGGAGGGGGGGGT
>NW_006298724.1:77725-79611 GCF_000327345.1 Myotis davidii | reverse complement strand
AAATGGAAGGAAGGAAGGAAAGTTTATTCTGCGTCAAGGGAGACCCAAGTACCCCCAAGGACAGGGCACGTGGATTCACGCCAACAGGGAGGGGGGCGCTTTTTTTATACTGCGGTTGGGTGAGGGGCGGGGACATGAGCTGAGGAATTCTCTGCTGCAGGGGATGGGCGGGGGAATGTGGATTAAGGGAGAAGAAGCCGGTATCTTTGTCTGGCACCTTGATATGTGAGAAATTCCAGGGGGAGTCCATTATCTTGTCACATATCTGCATGTATCTGATCCTGGGCTCTCTCCGACCTAACACTGACAAAGAACTGATATTCAGGATATATAAAGATCTCCTTAATTCAATAGTAAAAAGACAACTCAAGTTTTAAAAATAGGCAAAACATTTCAACAGCTACTTTACAAATGAATATATATAAATAGGCAATAAGCACACAAGAAATACTTAACATTATTATTCAATAGGGAAATATAAATTAAAACAATGAAAAACCACCACATGTCTACTAGAATCGCTACATTAAGAACTCTGACAACACGAAGGATTTGGACAAATAGAACTTTCATACATTATTGATGGAAATGTAAGCAAAACATACATCTATCTACCTTGTAATTTAGCTATTCCATCTTATATGTTTACTCAAGAGAAATAAAAAAATATGTACACAAAAAGGCATGTAAAAATGTTCATAGAAGCTTTATTTACAATAGTCCCAAATTAGAAGCAGTTCAGGTATATATCAGCAGGAGAATGAATAAAATGTGGTATAAAAAAAAATTTTAAAAAAGTGGTATAGTTATAAAATGGTTCAAACTATTATTAGACACAATAAAATGAATAAATCTAAAAAATGATCTGTCGGTGAAAAAAGTCTTACTTTATTATTCCAATTTATAAATGTGGACAGTTAAATAGCAGGCAAAACTAATTTATGGTGGAAAAAAACAAATCAAACCAGTGGTTGCATCTAGAGGGTAAGGATCTAGGACTGACTGGAAGGAGTATGAATAGAATTGCCAGACAAAATACAGGATTCCCAGTTAAATTTGTAAACATTTTATTTTTCAATTACAGTTGACATTCACTATTATTTTATATTAGTTTCAAGTGTACAGTGTAGTAGTTATCTATACTAATAATAGAGGAATATGCAAATTGGCCAGGATGCCATCATGGAACAACCAATCAGGACAGAGGCGGGGCCTCAGTGGAGAGCTCTCAGCATGCCTGGGCTGGGTCCAAAGGGCGCAAAGAGGAAGGGAGAGCAGATAGGCAGTTAGGGCGATCAGGCCAGGAGGGGAGAGCAGTTAGGGGAATCAGGCCGGCAGGGGAACAGTTAGAGGCATCAAGCAGGCAGGCAGGTGAGTGGTTAGGAGCCAGTGGTTCCAGATTGTGAGACGGATCCCAGATTGGATATCGTGCAGGCCAGGTAGTGGGACCGCCCCCCCCCCCCGTGCATGAATTCATGCACTGGGCCTCTAGTACTATTATATAATTTACAAAGTGTTCCCCTCATAACTCAAGCTAGCACCATACAACATTATCGACTATATTTCCTAATCTGTATTTTATATCTCCATGACTATTTTGTAACTACCAATTTGTAGTTTTATTTATTTTTTTTAAGAAAAAGTATTTATTATTTACACCACTGAAATAGTCCCGTAAGAACAATATACACCAGGTTCATTTGAAAGGATCAAATTCCTTTCAAATACAAGAACTGTATAAACCAATACTGTCAACACAAAACAGTGGTCACATTACATATCTGTAGGCTTAAGCATTTCAATTTTTTTTTTAAAGCTTATGGCTGGATATTTTCACTGAAACAGTGTTGCACTTAGACAAGATATAGCTAGAACAGAACAAAAAC
>NW_006298724.1:75910-77303 GCF_000327345.1 Myotis davidii | reverse complement strand
GAATATTTTATGGGATTAGAATATATTCTTAGATTCACGCATTTTAAAATAAAAATTAAGAGTTATGTGTAAAACCAGAGTCACCAATTTTTTCATTCATTAATGGAAAGAGAAAATAAACAATTAGCACTTACCTTTCCCAATATTTGTGATTTAGGTCCAAAAAGTCATCTAATTTTGCTATTTCCTTGAGGTACTGAGTTAATTTTAAAAGTTCTTTGTCTTTATCTCGATTTAGGTGAGCTTTCATAAAAGGCCTTATCTTTAGTCCATTCTGTGGGTTCATTAGAAAATTTCTTCTGATGTCATCAAACATAATGGTGTTCTTTTTGCTGTAAAACTCTGAAAACTTCCCCCATATAACGCCAAGAGGCTTTACATCTATTAATCCTCTCCTTGGCATATGCACTGTTATCATAGCGGCACTGTCCAACATGAAGGTAATTTTATAATTTGCATTTGTGCTCACTCCCAGCTCTTTCATTTTAGCTTCAACCCACTTCATATTTGTTGCAGACCAAATAACAATGTCATAATCCTCATATGCAGATGTTAGGAATTCATGAAGATATGGCCGCATTAATTCTACCCCAGTCTCTGCACAAGACCTATGGTCAAATAATGTATAATCAACGTCTAGTACCAAAAGCTTTTTCCCTTCCCTGGGTGGATTCAAAATTTCCACTTTGTACTCTTTCACTCTATGAGAAATTTTCAGTAGGTTTTCATCCCTATTACTTCGACTACTTCATCTTCAATATCAAAGTCATTGACAACATCATCATTATCAGGAGGTGGACCTAAGACATCTTCCAAGCTCTCCTCACGAGTTCCCATCATCATGATTTTAGTATTTGGTTTCAGTTTGAGAGCTCCAAGCTTAACATCATTTTCTGCAGGTTTGCCTTTAACTTTAAGTCCAAGTAATTTCCGTCGGTCTGGTAGCACTCCTGTAAGGGTCTTGAGAAACTGTTTGAAATCCAGCACAGTATCATCTTCTGAAAGTGTGGTCACTGAATATTCCTGCCCACCCCATTTTACTATGATAGGGAGAGCCATCCTTAAAACATATGTTGAGGCAACTTTTCTTCAGAAAAATACACCTGGAGAGCAGTGGGGCCGGCGGCAGCGTACGCAGGAACTTGCCGCAGCCACCAATTTGTACTTTTAATCCTTTCGCCTTTTTCACTGAACCCCTCTCCCTTCAGGCAACCCTCAGTTTGTTCTCTGTATCTATGGGTATGTTTGTTTATTTATTTATTTTTTAAAATATATTTTATTGATTTTTTAAAGAAAGAAAGGGAGAGAAAAAGATAGTTAGAAACATCAATGAGAGAAAAAGACAAATCAGCAGCCTTCTGCACACTACCCACTGAGAAACTGCAAGCAGCTA
>NW_006298724.1:52653-53853 GCF_000327345.1 Myotis davidii | reverse complement strand
AAGTCAAAACTCGGACTTTCTGGTGTATGAATGTAAGTGTGACAGTCTGTGGGAAGTGAAAGCTACTTTGTGCTGTCTGGCTATACACATAAGAGTATTTGTTATCTCTTTCTGTTGTTTGTTTAAAGATAGGGCAACCCCTGCTTTAAGGGGAAGACAGTAGAGAACTTTTAATTGCTTTTCCCTGAGGTATAATTTTGCTGTTAGGTTAAAATTTTAGAAGTCTAGGGTTAATTTAAAGGTATAAAGTTGCAACCAAAAGAAGTTTAACAAAGGCTTGTTAGGTTAAGATTAGTACATTTTCTCTTTACAGTAGGTCTCTGTCAGGGACAGCATCCGCTCTGACTGGGGGAGGAAGAGAGCTAAAAACTGCTCCAGAGCGGGTGTGAGATAGGGTAGTGGCGGTAGGATTCACTAGATAGCGTAGTAGGCTCTCAGCCTACTGAGATGGAGGAGCCCTAAGCTCAGGGACAGGGGGATAGTCAGAGAGATCAAAAGTAGTAAAGGAGGAGAAGGATTTGAGCCTCTGGGGCTTAGAGCAAAGAAGGACAGAGTAAATGGTTAATGCAGAAAAGAGGGGGGTCATGAGCAGGGAAAGCAGACCAGAAGTTTTTGTTGATTTTTACTTATCTGAACTACTCTGACTCAAGGACGCAAGGTACTACTAAGCACAGTAAGTTTTTCTCTGTCCCATTTTGTTCTCTTTAACCCTTCCAATACTAAATTAGACTGATACAGTATACTTGAAATTGCACAGGGGAAGAAGCACCTGCTCTTAGTAATCTAAGAAATACTGGAATCATTAAAGGATTGAGGTTTCTAAGAAAAAGGAATTACTGAGTAGAAGGTCTGAGGCATGGTTATGCATTTTTAAAGGACATAGAAAGAAGGTTTAAAGGCTAATTGGAAGTATGCAATTTAGAAAGGTTGTGTATGTGATAAGTAGGAGAAGAGAAATGTTGAAAGGAAATTAATCAAATGGTACAGGCCAGTAAGCCAGAAAGAGTAAAAAATTTACATTCTGCCTCCCAAACAGAGGGTAAATAGTTATGCCAAAGTACTTAGGGGGGAATGATAAAAGAAATCTAACAGTTACTGTTTTGTTATAACTCTGGAGAGTCCATAAAAAGGACTGGCAAGGAAAATCAGAAGATCTTAAAGCGGGTCAGTAGCTTTTTCTCCTTATGTAATTCCTCCACA
>NW_006298724.1:48117-52117 GCF_000327345.1 Myotis davidii | reverse complement strand
AGCCCAAGCCTCTGCTAGCCAAACCCAGGCCTTCTTTAAACTAACCAGTGACAATCAAGGGACGTGCGTGCCATAGATATGACCACATCCTGTGTAACGAGACACCGACTTGTGCCTGGCCAATCGGCAGGGCCCACAGTCCTTTCTCCTCCCCTTACCCCAACCCCCTATAAAACCTCTCTCCACACAGAGTTTGCTCTCTCTCTGCCACTTGCTGCTGTGCCAGTAAGGGGGGGCAGGGGAGCCAAACCTAGGTTTGAAATAAATGACTCTTTGCTTTTGCATCGGACTCGCTGGCTGCCTGGTAGGCCCTTGGGAATCTTGAAATCTGGGCACAACACCTGTTAACACTGTTAGTCTGCTGGGCTGCTGTTACAAAATACCACAGATGCCTTAACAAATGCCACCTAGTCTAAAAAACAGAAACTCATTTCTTTATAGTCCTGGAGGCCAGAAGTTCAAGACAAAGCTGTTGGCAGGTTTGATTTCTGGTGAGACTTCTCTTCCTGGCTTATAGATGGCTGCCTTCTCACTGTGTGCTCACGTGGCCTGTCATGTATGTGGGTGTCTGGAGGGGACAAGCACTCATATTTCTTCCTCTTCTTGTAAGGACACCAGTTCTATCAGGTTAAGACCCACCCTTATGACCTATTTGAACCTTTATTACCTTTTTTAAAAATTATTAAATCTTTATTGTTCAGATTATTACATTTGTTCCTCTTTTTTCCCCCCCATAACTCCCCTCCTCCCAGTTCCCGCCCCACTGTCCGGCCTCACTCCCCACCCACTGCCTTTATTACCTTCTTATGGGCTGCATCTCTAAATATAGTATCATTGGTGGTTAGAACTTCGTCAGATAAATTTGGGATGGTGGCACAATTCAGTCCATAGCAGATTTCAAGACATTGATTATCCTCTGAAAATGTTAGCTCTTTTGATGTGGGCCCTAGCAGAGGTCAAGCAGGTTACAGAGAATCCAGCTGATAAAAAATGCTCTGAACAGACCAAGACAAAAAATATCCCCAGATCCTTGGTGAAGAGCTGAAAGGCAACACCACACCCCTACTGTCTATTACCAATATTTTGCTACATTTCTCATTATGGTTAAATGAGTTCTTTAATAAACTAGCTCTTTAATAACCTAGGGTTCTCTTTTCTCAATGTCACCTTGTCCCTCACTTCCTACATTTATTTATTCATTTTTAATGCCCTTGACCAGAATCGAACCTGGGACCCTCCAGTCCACAGGCCTACGCTCTATCCACTGAGTCAAACCAGTCAGGGCTCACTTCCTACATTTAATCAGCCACCAGATGACCCTTATGTACATTCTCCACTTCCTATTAGTTCAGGCCTCCATCCTTTATGGCTTAGGTGTTAACAGTAGCTTCCTATGTTCATTTGTCTCCAATCATTCTAATCCACTCTCACATCACAGACAGGCTGATCATGTAAAATATAAAATAGATTACGTCACCTCCCTACTTGAAATGTCTCAATGACTTCCTATTATTTTTAATATAAACCCAGATTTTATAACAGGTCTCTTCTGAGAACTGTGGTCAAGATTCAGGAGGCCATAGTGGGAAGATCAAGTTAGCAGCCCCTCATAAAAGTCCCACTATAGCCAGGCTCAGTGCCTCTGCATATGCCTCCAGTTACCCTTACATCTGCTCAAGACTGACTGCTGCTGCTGCTCATTTCTTTGTTCATTTCAATTGAGACAACTAAAAAGGACACTATTCTTAGAGACTATTACACCAGGCTGCCTGCCAAGCTTAACCCAGGTTTCTTTACAACTTTAGTAATGAAACATTGTTTAAACATCCAGTGGCTGACTTTTCTAAAGACAATAATTGTATCTTCAGTCTTGCATGATTTATTATTTATTTACTGTAAGTAAAGGTCAGGAATTCTTATCTTTTAATTTTTTTTTACTCTTTCACTTCATTACTGCTGTGTATGTCCTCCATGTCTGTGACGTAGGTGCTTATGTAGGTGGGTTCCGACTTATGGCGAAAATCGCGTTACGTCGCACCGTAGAAACAGATTTCCAATGTAACCCGAGGACCTACTGTATATACATGTATGAAACAGACTTTGGTGCACAGCTTGGTTCTTCCTATACACATCCAGGCCCAGTAGAGGGAGCCACAAAGCTGTGGATCGCTGATAGCTCCAAACAGGTTGCCCAGAGGCAGTCACAGACAGCATTTGACATTGGCCTGCACCAGGGCCTCACCAAAGAGACCCAGAACTATTACACCCAGTGACCAGTTCTAGACAACAGAGCAGGATCCAATAAGCTTCACAAACAGTATATCCACAGGGAGATTTCAGCAGGCACAAAACCATCCTAAGGCAAATTCCACTTTGTATGATCAGCACTTGCATAGTAATTTTCATGCTGTATTGGGGAGTGAGCTTCACTATTAGCCAGCTTGAGTGTTGATCCCACACACAAATGGACCAAAAGCAATCAAGACTGAATTATGACAGGAGGGCCCACATAACATGCACAAGGGACATTCCTAGAGTAACCAGCTCATGTGATCAAGGAGACTACACCACTGGGTCCCACAGGTCACTGACTACATAAAGCCACCCTACGAAAACAGGGAGCCATAGCAGATCTACTTAAAACATAGAAACAAACACAAAGAGGCAGCTAAAATGCAGAGACAAAGAAACAGGCCCCAAATGAAGGAACAAGAGGATTCTCCAAAAGAAGTGCTAAATGAAATGGAGGTAAGCAATTTATCAAATAATAGAGTTCAGAGTAATCATTATAAGGATGCTCAACAGCATGACAAAGGATATAGAAATCATAAATAAGACCAGTCAAAAATGAAGAACGTCAAATCTGAAATCAAGAATACACTGAAGGAATAAACAGAGTGCTCAATGAAGTAGAGGATCAAATCAGCGATTTGGTAAACAAAAAACACCCACTCAAAGCATCAAAAAGAAAAAATAATTTTTAAAAATGAGTATAGTTTAAGGGACTTTATGACAACGTGAAGTGCAACAAAATCCATGTCATAGGGATACCAGAAGGAAAAGAGAGAAAGCAAGGGATTGAGAACCTATTTGAAGAAATAATGACTGAAAACTTTCCTAACCTGGTGAAGGAAAAAGACATACAAGGAAACACAGATTTCCAAACAAGATGAACCCAAAGAGGCCCACACCAAGTTACATCATAAATAAAATGGCAAAAGTTAAAGACAGACAATCTTAAAAGCCACGAGAAAGGAATCTACAAGGGAGCTCTCATAAAACTGTCAGCTGATTTCTCAACAGAAACATTTCAGGCCAGAAGGGATTGGTGTGAAATATTCAAAGTGATAAAAAACAAGGACCTAGAACCAAGACTACTTTACCCAGCAAGGTTATCATTTAAAATTAAAGGAGAAATAAAAAGCTTAAGATAAAGTACTTTCTTACTAACAAAACAGTATTTTAAAAAAACAGTATTTTAAAAAAATGTTAAAGGACTTGAAGAACAAGAAGAAAGAGGAGGAAGAGGAGAAGGAGAAAGACAAGGAGAAGAGGAAGGAGAAGAAGACTAAGCAAGGAAAAGCCCAGCCAGCGTGGCTCAGCGGTTGAGTGTCGACCTATGGACTAGGTAACAGTTCAATTCCCAGTCAGGGCATATAGGTGGCAGCCAATCAGTGATTCTCTCTCATCACTGATATTTCTATCTCTCTCTCCTTCTCCCTTCCTCTTTGAAATCAATAAAAATATATTTTTGTTTAAAAAAAAGAGAAGCAAATCATGGGGGCTGGTTACAAGGACACTGAGCCAGCGTGAAGGCAATCCCACTAGCCAAATCTGTGACACCTTGAACACCAAATAAGCACAGTATAAATTTTAAACCATTGGGAAAAAAATAGGAATTCATAATGCTTTACTGAAAACAAATAGATAAATAAGTGAAGGGGAAAGGAAGGCTTTTGCTTTTGCTTACAGTAGAAAGCCATGGCCAGGTGGGGGCATG
>NW_006298724.1:33489-46741 GCF_000327345.1 Myotis davidii | reverse complement strand
ATTGCCCCCCCACCCACCCCCCCCTCACTCATGCTAAAGGGTTTTCTTTAAAAAGAAACACAACACCAGGAACATAATTTAAAAAATAAAATGGCAATAAATACATACCTATCAATAATCACTTTAAGTGTAAAGACTTAAATGCTCCAATCAAAAGACATAAGATAGCTGAATGGATAAGAAAAAGACTCGTGTAAAAAAATAAAAAAATAAAAAAAAGAGAAGCGAAGGAGAACAAGAAAACAAAACAAAACAAAACCAGGAACATAATTTAAAAAATAAAATGGCAATAAATACATACCTATCAATAATCACTTTAAGTGTAAAGACTTAAATGCTCCAATCAAAAGACATAAGATAGCTGAATGGATAAGAAAATAAGACTCGTGTATATGTTGCCTTCATGAGGTCCACCTCAGAACAAAAGATACAGACAAAAAGTAAAGGGATGAAAAAAGATATTTCATGCAAATGGAAAAGAAATAAAAGCTTGGGTAGCAATACTATGTAAGAAAATAGACTTTAAAACCAAGGCTATAGTAATAGACAAAGAAGGACACTACATAATGATAAAGGGAGCAATCCACCTACAGGATATAATTCTTGTAAACATTTATGTAATGAACAGTAAGAGCACCTAAATATGTAAAGCAAATCTTGATGGACATAAAAGGAAAGACAGTAATACAGTTATAGTAGGGGATTTTATCACCCCATTGACATCAATAGAAAGATCATCCAAACAGAAAAATCAACAAGGAGACGGTGGTCTTAAGTGACACACCACACCAAATGGATTTAATTAATATCATCAGAGCATTTCACTCCAAAACAGCAGTATATACATTCCCTTTAAGTGCCCATGGCACATTTTCTAGAATAGACCATATGTTAGGATATAAAACAAGTCTCAATAAATTATCACTGAAATCATATCAAGAATCTTCTCTGACCATAATGCCATGAAACTTGATCACAAGAAGAAAACTGAAAAACCCACAAAGATATGGAGACTAAATTACATATTACTAAACAATGAATGGCTTGACAATAGATCAAGGAAGAAATCAAAAGATACCTTGAAACAAATGAAATGAGAACACAACAACCCAAAATCTGTGGGTCACAGGGAAAACAGTCCTAAAAGATAAATTCATAGCATTACAGGTCGATCTCAAGAAACAACAAAAAGCGCAAATAAACAATTGAACTTTATACTTAAAGGAATCTGAAAAAAAAAGAAAGCCTAGAGCAGAAGGAAGAAAATAATAAAGATCAGAGTAGAAATGAAATAGCAGTAAGGTCAATGAAAGCAAGAGCTGGTTCTTTGAAAAGAAACAAGATTGACAAACCCTTAACAAGACTCATCAAGAAAAAAATAGAGAGGATTCAAATAAAATCAGAAATGAAAGTAACAACTGACACCATAGAAATACAAAGAATTCTAAGAAATATACCAACAAATTGGAAATCTGGAAGAAATGGATAGATTTCTAGAAACATATAATCTTCCAAAACTAAATCAGGAAGAACCAGGGAATGTGATTAGATCACTACTAGTGAAATTAAAGCTCTGGTTGAAGTGGGGGATGAAGGGATTGAGAAAAAAAAAAGGAGAACTTATGGACAGGGTCAACAGTGTGGTGATTGCAGCGGGGAGGAAGAGGTTGGAAGAGGGTATATGGGGATAAATGGTGATGAAAAAATAAAATGTAAAACAAAACAGGCTAAGAAACACAAGTTGGGTGATAGTTACTATAGCTTTCACCTTAATTATTCATTAAGCTTTTCAATTATTCTGTGTGGTTCTATAATGTAGTATGTTTTATTTTACAATAAAGTTATTTTTTAAAAAACCATTAAAAAAAACACACACCATAAAGTTAAAAAACAAACTAGGAAAATCACTCATATTGTGAACAAAGGACCAATTTTCCCCAAGCATAAACATTAGCTCTTTAAAAACTGTGAAAAATATCCACAATCCAGTAGGAAAATGAAATAAGGACAGAGATCCCAGAATAGCAAATACAACTGGCCTTTTAACAAATTACAAAAGGTTCAGCCTCACTACTGAAAAGACAGAAGGCAGGTGTTTCAAAACCTGAAAGGTCTCTTCCTATAGTTCATTTGAAAATCTAGGTTAGATCTTTTTTACTTTTTGGCTTAAAACCTGCCAAGGGCTGCCCATGTATGCAGGTAATTGTGTTTGTTATAGACGTGAAATCATTCTCCTGATCTGTTAGCCATGTATCTTTTTTTCTTTTCATCAAAATCAGTTTTGAGGATCTAGTGAAACTGCAGCACCTACTTCTTGTCCTTTCTGCCACTAGCTATGCACTACTTCTTCTGCAGTGATTTATGCATGCGATTGCTCTGTTGCTCCCTAATATAAACTAACCTAACAGCTTTGACCCTCCCCATATGAGTGTGTCCTAGAACAAGGACTGGAAGTGGTTTCATAGTAGTGACTTTGAACATTACTTAGTTTGTCTCTTTAAACTTCCACATATAACAAAGTTGGAAACAGCAGACTGGAAAAATTTTAAGGTGGGGGTGATTAGCTGTCTGGGATGGGGTGGTAGTGGTAGGGGCCAAGCAAGCTGTGAAGGAAGAAGGCCTGAGATAAAGCAACCACATCAAAGAACTGAACTCATGGTCTTCTTCTGTGGCCACAGGTTAGGCAGCCCCAAGCTCAAGCTGCTTGAGTTTCTCCTGGAGCCCTCGAAGCTGGCTTCGACCCCAGTTGATGTGGATCTGGAGACTGGCCATATCTACAGCCAGCTGCAGGCCTAGAGGAAGGGGAGAAATTGTCACCATGGTATCTGTAGTTTGACACATGACTTAAGGGAATCTGGGCATTCCCAGGCATTGGAAAGGCGCTAGGCCTCTATTATTCCTAAAACATTCCAGGTACACTCTTGCAATGGCTGCTCCAAACCTCACTGGACCCACACCCTCACCTTCTTCAGGTCTTTGCTAAAATGTCACCTCCTCAAAAGACTTTCTTGACCCCCTTCTGTCACCCACCAGGAACTAATAATCCACAGATCGTTACACACACTGTCTCATGCTCTTATTTTCTTCCTTCTTTTCTCCATTACCACAGTCCCTCGCGGCTTTCACCCTCACTCCTTCCACCTGTTTTCTCTGCCTCCAACAGTATTCCATACTCTGGATCCACATTTAGGTGGCTTCTGCTTGATGCCTCTGCTGGAATAGCTGCTGCTAAATCCTCTGGGCCTCCATGCCAACCAATGCACTGGCCAGTCCTGTCTTCAGCCTACCTATCCAGCAGCAGAGCTGGCCACTCATCTGATCAACTCCATCCAGGAAACACATTCTCCTTTTGGCTTCTGGGACACCTCACCCTCTAGGTGTTACTCTTGCTTCACTACTGCTTCTCAGTCTCCTCTAATGGTTCCCCGCTTCCTCTCCTTCACTTCCTGTCCACCTGCTGATTTTACTCCATCTTAGCTTTAAGATGCTACATGTGTCAGAAACTTAGGAATTTAAATACCAGAGTTATGTGGTGGGCTCTGAAATCTCTCTCCAGCTGAAGCCTCTTCCAAACTCCAGATGCATGTGTGCAACTGCCCACAGAATCTCCACCACTAGGAACACAACCATACCCTTTCAGCTGCTGCTTTGCATTCCTCCCACACCTGGTGAGGGCAGCTCCATCCTCCCAGGATTCCTGACTAGCCAGTGGGCTCATCCTTCACTCCTATCCTTCCCTTATTCCCAAATTGATTTGTCAGCAAATCCTGGGGGGTTCTATAGAAGGATATTAAGAAGCTAAGAAGATTCCAGTGCAGGAGGAAACTGAGACAAGAAAATTAAAACAAGGCTAAACAGCTTGGGCAACTTGCAGCTAGTCTGCAGCAAGATCTTATCTTTCCCAGCCAAGGACACTTGAGAACAGATGGTTAATACCTCTCCTTCCTAACCAAAGAATGCAGAAAAGGAGGGGGAAGGGAAGGGGAAAGAAGGGGGAGTTTATCTTGCCCACCAAACAAAGAAGTCAGTCATTTGGAGGAGGAGAGTAGAGGGAGTTTTTCTCAAAAGACAAAGTCAGTAGTCTTGGGACTTGTCAAGAAAAAATTGCCAGATGATTCTCATAAATTCTGGGAAAGCCATAAAAAAGTAAAAGGGAGGCCTTGAGATCTAGTATGTACCAACCTCTACCTGCATCTTAAGTCTGGCTGCTCCCTGGTGGCTACTTAATACCTCTGCTCATCTGTTCTCACGCAGAATCCACTGGATTCCTGTCAGGCTGCAAGTCTACCCCATTATTCCCAAAGTCCTCAACAGGGCCTATTCAGCCCTCAAATTATCGGAGCCTAGAGCCCTCTAACCACAGCTCCTGGCTCTCTCTGCTGCACCAACTCTAGTCCACTGGCCTCTTCTCTGCAATGGCCCACACAATCTTGCCTTTTCATCCCAGTTGGCCCCTCTGCTTAGAACACTGTTCCCCCAGATCACCTTCATAAAACAGTTCCCCCAGACCATTCCTGTCTCATTTCATCTACAACACCCTATCTTATTTTTGCATTACAATTCTCATTACTTACTTATTTGCAGGTTGTCTTTCTCCCCTCAATAGTATAACATTCTATGAGGATATTTGTCCCTTTCATTTCCTGCTGTATCCCAGCACTGATCATGAGCCTAGAACACTGCCAAGATGCTGTAAATGCTTTCAGAAAAAACAGCAGGCATGCAACAAAAGTATGCAATGGAGAAAACCTGCAAAACCCTTTGTAGACTAATCCCAGTCCTGGCATTAGAGGGTCCAATTTTGGCTTAGAGCCACATGGTCAACTGGCAGAGTCCACTCACCCTCCTGGAAGCTGGCTTGGGCTTGCCGTAGGCTATGTGGAACCAGGATTCCAAACCAGTTCAGAGGGTTTGGGGAGGCTGAGAAGACCTCGGGCTCTGGAATCCTGGTAAGGCCCTTGCGCCTTCGAAGAGCTGGAGAAAGAAAGGGTAGAAGTTGGAATCTTATTACCTGGCCCTTAACTTCTGGGTGACAATGTTGAACTCTGAGCTCATGATCCTGGGAAATACTGATGGTTGCAAAATCTCTGCAACCTTTTAAGATCCAAAAAACAGCTTACCACAAAAAAACCACCATTCCCCACTTGTGATTCAAATGTGAGACTGTCCATACATTCTCAAGACTCTCATAAAACCAACCCTTGTTTAGACAAAGTCATACACTGACTGCTGGAAGCTATCCATTGTCTACACCAGTGGTTCTCAACCTTCCTAATGCCGCGACCCTTTAATACAGTTCCTCATGTTGTGGTGACCCCCAATTTCATTGTTACAAATTAAACATAATTAAAGCATAGTGACTAATCACAAAAACAATATGTAATTATATATGTTTTCCAATGGTCTTAGGCGACCCTTGTGAAAGGGCGTTCGACCCCCAAAGGGGTCACGACCCACAAGTTGAGAACCGCTGGTCTACACTATCATGAAAGTGCAAACAGGGAACCCAGAAGGCTGATGGATCTTGAGCTTTGGCAAGGGCTAAAAGCTATGCACCAATTGTTCTGTTGAGACAATGCTGGCTCAAGCAATTTCCTGATGTAATAGTCTCAAAGTAAATCTTTATTAATATTTACTGACCTTTAAGATAGTCTTTCTGCTACCAGATTGCCTGCCTGACTAAGGGCAATATGTGTGTTCTAAAATTAAATAAAATCTAACAGGGCCTGGGCCCCAGTGAAGCCTTTCCACTAGAGAGCGGTTTTCCGCCTGATCCTCATGATTTCCAAATTCTTATTTCTTGTCTAGTCTCCTCATTTGTGCGTGGCCCTTCTCCAGATCCTGAACCCTAGCCATGCAGGTTGCGGCTTTCACAACTGAACTTTCCCATTTTGCCTGAACATGCTGAAAGGTCAGACAGACCCTCAACTCCCTGTACTTTATGAATGGCTAGCTGAGATTGAAAGTTTGTTCTTCTGAAAGAGATAAACATTTTCTTTCCAACTGACTGAGACTTCCTGTAACTACAAAACAATCCCAACTGTAAAAGACTTCACCTATTTCTCCCTATAAAAGTCTAAGGCCAGAACCACTCTGCTGAGACATTTTGATCTTCAAATCTGGGGCGCTCTATCAAAGCAACTTGAATAAAATCACCTCCTTAATTGTACTTTGTCTTTAACATCGGGAGGGGTCCCTGATGGAAAGCGGGGCTCACCTGCTTCACGGGGCCCCACCTCCTCTGGACTCTGGGTGCCGGCTCTTACCACACGAAACTTCTGGAGTCCATTTTGCGCCTCGCTTAAAGAGAAGGGAGGATGGATCTTTGACAGCCCCACCCTGCGCATTCCCCACCCACCCGATTCAGCAGGCAAGGCTCCTCACTCGGTGCAGACGCAGACCTGGGGCTCCATGCGGGAGGCATATTGCAGGGGCCCTACCGACTTGGCACCCATGGCGTAGCGAGCTTTGGAGAGCGAAAGTCAGAGAAAGATAAGTATCACATAATCTCACTTATATATGGCATCTAATGAACAAAATAAACTGACAAACAAAATGACCTGCTTTGACTCCAGCTCTTCCAGGTCCCAGAGCAGCTGCAGCAGCAGCGAGTCCAGCTCCGCCCGTAAATCGGCAGCGGCCATGGCCCACCGCACTCTAATCTGGAGCCAGTCTCCTTCTAGGTCGCCCAATCACCGCTCACCGTGCCGGTAGTGTAGCCAATGGACGTTCGGGATCCGCCGTCGCTGTGGGCCCAGCGATCACGTAGTGGAAGCCGTGGGGTTGAAAGCCGTGGGAGTCTCGGATTCTAAGGGCAAGCGTCCTCAGAGCAGCAGCATTGGAACCGAGTAGTTGCTTTCTGCGCTTAGCATCCGAAGCGAATAAGCCAACCGGAAAGTTGGCGAGAGCTGTGGGGTTCCGAGTCGCTCTGGAAGCGGCTGCATTTTAAAAGTAGGGCTATCGCTGTGGAGAAGGAAGGAGGCGTAGCAACCATTTTAAGGGAGAAACGGCTTTAGATTTAATTCCAAAAGGAGCTGTTAATCGATCCTGCGGCCTACCGTTGTGCTGGCTTTACAGCTGCTGCACTATTTCAAGCCGCCAATGGCATAACTAGCGGTACATCATCTTCAATTTGGACATTCTGCACAGCCGCGACAAATGGTGAAGCCAAAGAAGACATCTTTATTAATGGCAGCCCCAGGCCGCCAAAATCTTGACATTTCCTCTGCCTATTGGTAGCTCCAGTGAGCATGCGCTTCTGGGCTGGCCAGTCGCCTTGTGACTCCCATCAGCAGCGTTTAGTGAACCTCTACCCCTTTCTAGGTTGAGGGCGGAAGCGAGGGCTGCGTAGTTCCGGCAGCTTTCGCAGATTCTCCGAAACCCACGTGGGAGCGGCGCCCAGGATGGTAGGGATGTTTGAGCATCTGTTTTGGAGGTTGGGGGTTCGCGGAGGGCTGGGGATGAGGTCTGTGGGCTCGGGATGGGTGGTCCCCCGGGGCCGAGCGTACATGGAGAAAGAGGCGCTCACCCGACACGCTGTTCCCTAGTTGCGCCGTGAGGCGCGCCTTCGCCGAGAGTACCTCTACCGCAAGGCCCGCGAGGAGGCGCAGCGCGCCGCCTACGAGAGGAAGGAGAAGGTGCGGCGCGCACTCGAAGGTATGGTCCCCGCTGCCCGGCGGCGTCACCCAGCTTTAGAGAGACTGCGGGTTTGCATTTTAAAACCCAATGGAAAAACCAAGTGACTTAATTAGCATTTCGTTGGTAGTATAGTTGGGCGTCTTTTCAAGTATTTACTGGTCATTTTCTTTGCCTGCTGGGTCTTTCTCTTGCTTGCAAGTGCTCCTTCAGATGATGGTATGAATTACTTGTCATTTATGCTACAGTATCGAGATTTGACAGCTTGTCTATTAATTTTGCTTACAGTGTGTCTAGTTCTTCTCAAATTTAAAATTATCCCTATGGTCCTTGTAGACGTTCCACTCCCTGTAGTTTTTCATCTCGTTATCTTCTTTAGTACCAGGTACTAAAACATACCTTGCTGTCTTTTAGCGGTATTATGAGTCCCTTGCATTTTTAAACTGTTAATCCGTATATAATTTAATTTTAGTTGTGTTGTAAATTAGGGTCTAATTTTGCAATGTTTTCCCCACTTTACATTTGCCATACTAATGAAGAGTTTGTCACACATGTCTGATTAAAAATGACATATTTATTCACCCAGTTGTGTTAGTTCTTGTGAAGCTTTGTTTCTTATCTGAAGGTACACCAACTCAGTATCTGATTATTTTAAATTACTTAGATGTTCCTAGTTGTTAGATATATACATATCTACATATACATATGTGTGTGTATGTTTATGTTAAGCATAATGTTAAACAATTGTAATCTATCCGCCCATCTTAAGAAATGGAAAGTAGTCAGTATACATGGGTTGGCAAAAGGAGGTTTACATTTGTTTGTATGGAAAGACATTCAGGTTATTATTACAATAGCTTTATTAACTCAAAGAATGTTACAATGCCAACTATAAACCTAGTTTTGTCCACCCCTGTATTGAAATTCAGGAATATTTTCCACAACTTAGGTAACCACAGTATTGAATATTGTTTAAAAATAAACTGTTTCCTTGGTTTTTTTTTGTGTGTGCTTATATGGTACTTATTTGTATCCCTAAATCATATTGGTTGATTTTTAGTTTTAAAGGTAGTATTAGGTATTATGTATTCTTTGGCAGTTTTATGTTTTTGTTCAGCATTGTTTCTAAAGTCCGTTGAGTATAGTGGAGATTTCCTTCAGGTGAGTATCTTCCATGTGCAAGAATTCCACCAGGGCACGCTAACAAGTGCTGGTTCCAGGGGCACAGTCATGTATAGCTCTATACTCCCAAGGTGGATGTTCCCACAGCCCAGCCCCTATGCCAGGTCAAGCTTTAGTTCACAGAGGAAACTTCTGAACTAGAGCATCATGATTAGCAGCTTTGTTGTCAGAGGGTTTCAGGATTTCTGGTCCACCTTTATACAGAAAGAGCAGTCTAAAAACCTTCAAGCCATGCGACTCAGGAACTGTAGCAAATTGTTTCCTATAACCATTGTTAACAGGTTAGCATGTAGATGGAAATAGTCCCCAACCTCTCACTCGCGCCCCCCCCCCGTATCATCTCTGCTCAGAAAGGAGTAAGAAAGGTATTTTTTCCATCAGGTTTGTAAGCCGTAGTGTTGTATTAACTGAGACCTTCATCTGTATATCTCACTTATCCCTCTCTCTCTCCCCTGCAGAGAACCGCCTGATCCCCACGGAGTTACGTAGGGAGGCTTTGGCCTTACATGGTTCCCTGGAGTTTGACGACGCTGGTGGTGAAGGTGACCTTCCCCAACACTGGGGCCCACTGGCCTCCATATTTTTCCCCAGACACCTTGAGGAAAGGCTCTGTGACTCATGTTCCTGGAACTGTGCCCCAGAGTCTTCATGGTTCTGCCCTGATGGCTACTCAGAGGAGCTCGTCCTGAGTGCTCCCAATTCCAATTAGAGACGCATGTGATACCACCCAACTTACTCTCTGTTTTACTTTGGTCTCCCTCACTGGAATGTGAATTTTGCTGAGACAGGATAGTGTCCATTATGTTCACTGCCATTTTCCGAGCTCTCAGCACTTCATTAGCACCCAAATATTTTACTCATTGTGTTATTCAACACATCTGAAAGGAATCACAAATGATGTAAATATTTGTTAGGAGAAATAGGAGTCTGTTACTTTTGGCCTTATTAGAATCTGTACTTATGCTAACACAATAGCCATTAGCCCTGTGTGATAAATACAACTTAAATGAGTGAAATTAAATCAAATTAGAAAATTCAGTTCTGCATTAAACTTGTGCTTGTAGCCAATATGGCTTGGTGCCACCCTATTGCCCAGTGGGGTGTGGAGCATCCTATCGCTGAAGATATTGTCAGATGGTGCAGCTCTGAATGGATTCTGCCACTCCCAAGTTAGTATTTCACTTCCCAAGATAATCTCATGTTCTTGCCCCTCATGCATCTGACAGGTGTGACCAATCATGTGGATGATGAATATCGATGGGCAGGGGTTGAGGATCCCAAGGTCATGATCACGACTTCCCGAGACCCCAGTTCACGCCTCAAGATGTTTGCAAAGGTATCAAAAGAAGCAGGGAGTGGAAGATGCTCAGGTACCAGTGGCCTGAGTCCTAACTAGTGTGTGTACACGTACAGGAGCTGAAGTTGGTGTTTCCTGGTGCCCAGCGCATGAACCGTGGCCGACATGAGGTGGGGGCACTGGTGCGAGCCTGCAAAGCTAATGGCGTCACCGACCTGATAGTTATCCATGAGCATCGTGGCACACCTGGTAATGCTGGTGGGAGGGAGCAAGGTGTTTGCCGGGTTGGCCATCTGAGAGCAGACAGTCTCTGACAGCCTATCTGGCCCCACCAGTGGGGTTCATTGTCAGTCACCTGCCCTTTGGCCCCACTGCTTACTTCACACTATGCAATGTGCTTATGCGGCATGACATCCCTGACCTGGGCACCGTGTCAGAGGCCAAACCTCACCTCATCATTCATGGCTTCTCCTCCCGTCTGGGCAAGCGGGTGAGTCTGGGATCATGGGACTAGGGCTGGGGGCAGGCGATGCCAGGCTGGGCATTCCCCAATTTTCTTCCCTCTGCCCCAGGTGTCTGACATACTTCGTTACCTGTTCCCTGTGCCCAAAGAAGACAGCCATCGGGTCATCACCTTTGCAAACCAGAATGACTACATCTCTTTCCGGTGTGTCCATGGGCTGGGCTCTGGGATTGTATCCTGACCTTTGTGTCCCTATACTATTGGTTGTTGACCTATAGCTGCTCCTGCCTCCTCTCACTCCTGCCCTGCCTCCCCTTGCCCCAGACACCATGTGTACAGGAAGACCAACCACCGCAATGTGGAGCTGACCGAAGTTGGCCCTCGCTTTGAGCTCAAGTGTGAGTTTGGACTTTATCTCAGGTCTGTTGGTGGGGAAAAGCTGGCTGTATAGTTGATAATGTCTCTGTTCCCCTCTACCAGTATACATGATTCGCCTTGGCACGCTGGAACAGGAGGCCACAGCAGATGTGGAGTGGCGTTGGCATCCTTACACCAACACTGCACACAAGAGGGTCTTTCTAAGTGCTGAGTGAGCCCATTCTGTTGTCAGGATATGGGCTTGGACCCAGGAGGTAGGGGTGGTCAGAATAAAGTCTGTGTGCCACACCACCCCATTTGCCTCTGTTTGGTTTGGACAGGCCGGATGTCAGGGTAAGTATAAAGGATGATGTCCATGGGGTCTTCTTAGCTGGGGACCTGACAGCTTGGGGACATTCTCAGGCCTGGTGTTGACATTGTGTGTAGGACAAAGCAGACTCAGCATGTTGGCTTCCTCTTGAGTTATTAGGACGGTTTGGCGCTGTCCCTGGGAGAGTTGGAGCTGCTGTTTCTCAGGTGCTCATCATCGGGGAGGACAATGGGCATGGGCAGCAGGGCCTGTCACATTTGCTCCAAGTAAGCATGAGACTTGGGGGGGCTGACACAGAGGATGGGACCTGGTCAGTGCTTCCCAGGATCCCTCTGTCTACTTCAGCACACAGGCACACCTTTCCATTCACTAGGGACACATTGACACTTTAGAGACTACCAGGTGTGCACACCACCTGCTCTCTTGTTAGGGAAGAGTTTATCTGAGGTCAGGGCGCGGTCACGGCTGCTCAGGAGATTCTGGGATCTTTACTTGACCTATCCACAGTCATTTGCTTTGCCCTTCCTCTCTGCCCACTTCTCTATTATGTATTCAGAGCCCTGGTGTCACACAAAATGGATGTCAAGATCCTACATAATGCACACAGGTTGACACGAAGGAGAATGATAGCAGTAGGAAAGAGATCTATCACGCCAGGTGCGAACAGGGCTATGAAGAAAAAAGTCAGACAGGAAAATGGAGAGGGAGAGGCCTTTGCAAGTGCCCTGAGATCTACATGATGGCATGAAACAGCAGGGGCCACCTAGATGGTCCATGCAAACTCTTAGATAGACAGTCTTCATAAGGGTCTCAGGACCAGGAGCAGCCCAGTGGGAGAGGGGTCTTGAGGGAGAGCAGGGGACCCATAGGACCAAATGGGCCATGGCATTCAGGGAGAGGAGGGGACATCACAGGATGTCCATAATTCTAACTCAACTCATGAGTCCAGTTAGTTCCTTCTTCAGGGCTTTTCTGGAGCCTCGCAGCTTGCCACAGCCTCACTTCACAAATGAAGAATATGCTATTAAAAATGTTTTGCAAGTTATGGAGATTTCAAAATACATACAAGAAGTAGAGTAGTATGATCTGTGTTGGTTTCCTGGGGCTACCATAATAAATTACCACGAACTGAGTGTTTGTTTATAGGACAGATGTAGAAGATGAAGGTGTGAGCTCTACCCACAAGCCCTCCATTCCTTACCCCTTCCAGCTTCTGATGGCTGCCAATAATCCTTGGTGTTCCTTGGCTTGTAACTACATCATGCTAGTCTCTGCCTGTGTCTTCATATGACCTTGTACTGTCTGTGGTCTCCCTTTTTTTAAAATATTTATTCAGATTATTACAGATGTTACTCTTTTTTCCCCCCATAGCTCCCTTCCACCCGGTTCCCACCCCACCCCATGCCCTTATTCCCCCCGACGCCCGACTGTCCTTAACCATAGGTGTAAGATTTTTGTCCAGTCTCTTCCTGCACCCCCCACACCCCTTCCCCCAGAGAGTTGACAGTCCACTTCTTTTCTATGCCTTTGATTCTATTATATTCACCAGTTCATTCTGTCCATCAGATTTTTTATTCACTTGGTTTTTAGATTCACTTGTTGATAGATATGTATTTGTTGTCACATTGTTGTTTATAATTTTTATCTTTACCTTTTAACAAGGATTCCTGTGGTAGAGTAGGTATGCATAGCCAAGAAAGGGCACCCAAACTCATTAACCAAAGCGTATATCAGTGTGACATGGATTTATGCTTTAATGTGCTGGACAGGTTGAGAGCAAGTGACTCAGGATTGCAAATGAGCTTTGGCTTGGAACACAGGTTCCGAATAGAGACGAGTGCTGCGTTTTAAAGCAGAGCTTATTAGCTAAAAGCACTCTAGTTTACCTGGAATACGGCCTCATTTCTGAGAATGACTCAGGAAAATGTTCTGGATGTGCCTTCAATGTTTATGAAAAATGGCTCCTTATTTTTTTCATAAAAATCAA
>NW_006298724.1:31500-33410 GCF_000327345.1 Myotis davidii | reverse complement strand
GCCGCGGGGCACCAGGGGGCGGGCGTGGGGCTGCCAGCAGAGAGGGGACCACAGTTCCTTTCAAGGTATGCAGGAGGCCGCCCATTGTCTTCACTAGCAGAGAAGTGCAAACAAGGATCCTGGAATGCTGGTGACCCTTGAACCCACGGCAAGGGCCTGAGTTATGCACTGATTGTCTAGTCCTGACAATGGGGTCTTAAGCTATTTCTTGATCTAATAGTCTCAGAGTAAATCCTCCTAATGTTTACTGACCTTTTAAGATAGTCTGTTACTGCAATTGCCTGCCTGACTAAGGGTTTTATGCTTAACCAAAGTGAATAAAAGGCTGGCGAGGCCTGGGCACTGGTGGAAATCCTTCCCCTTGAGTTGGGCTTGCCCACTTGGCCCCCCAATATTTCCAAATTATCTCGTCTCTTCTCTTTCATTTGTGTGCGGCTCCTCTTCCAGATCCTGAACCCTGAACCATGCGGGACTTGGGGGAAATAAACATACACAAGTCTGTTAAATCTCTGTATATTATTCTTTATTTCAGTCAGTGTATTCTTAATTTCTGTCTTATCCTTTTCCACTTATTTTTGGCATTCTCACTAAGTTCCTCGGAGGTCTCACTAAGTTCCTTGGAGGTTTCTAGAACATTCTTGAGAGACCTTATAACTGTGGTTTTGAACTCTATCTCCAGTATTTTGCTTTCTTCCATTTCTTTCATTTGTGACATGTTTCTTTGTCTCCACATTTTGGCTGCTTCCCTGTGTTTGTTTCTATGTATTGGGTAGAGCTGCTATGTCTCCTTGAGTTGATAGTCACCTGAGGTAGACACTCTTGGTGCACCCCTTTTTGGGCTGTGTGCACAGTCTTGTAGTTGAGCCTTGATTGCTGTTGGTATCACTGGTAGGAATTGACCGCCAGTGAGGACCAGCTGTGTCTACAATGGAAGAGCTGCTGTGCAGGAGACACTCTTATGGGGAAGGACTTGCTTCAGTGGGGCTTTGGTGCTTACAAAGTCTGCCCCTTGAGTGTGTCACTTATGGATGTGAAGAGTTGTAATCTGGTATGGTCTCACACTGATGACTGGCTACACTTGCTCTTGGATCTCCAAGGAGGTACAAAGGCAGCCTCTGCCTGGAGTCACCCAGCAGGAGCTACAGAAAGATCTGTAGATTCCTCCTCCTTGTATTGGATTTGGAAGTGCCCAGAGGAGACCCAGCTGTGAAGTAAGGCAGGCTGCTGCTGCCGGCCTTGGGCCTTCTTTTAATAGCTTTGGGACTCCCTGACCCAGCTGCTGCCTGTTTGACAGGTTTTAGGCTGAGAAGGAACAGGCCATTCATATGCAAAAGCCACTGCACACAGTTTGGGTGTGGTTGTAAATTGGGTGGGGCGCCTGGTGATCTCAGGGAATCACCAGCGGGGAGCAAACTGTAATGGCTGTCAGTTAGCCCTTCGCCTTTGAGGTTCCAGCGCAGGAACAATGGCCATTGCAAGCAACTCTATCAGCCTCAATGCGCTTTCTTCACCTCTCCGGTTGTAGTACTTCCACTCAGCCAGTTTTCCTGCGGTTCTGGATGATAGTTGTAATTTTGATGTGGTTGTGAGAGGCAGCAAGTACAGGTGTTTCCCTTTGCTGCCATCTTGGTTCTCCCCCATTTATTGTATTCTTCATTTCTGATTGGTTCTTGTTTTCTCTCTTCTTTTTTAAACCTTTATTATTGAGATTATTACAGATGTCCCCCTTTCCCCCCCATAGCCTCCTTCTACCCGGTTCCCACTGTGCCCCAAGCCTTCACCACCCTATTGTCTGTTTCCATACATAATGCATATCTACACTAATAAAAGACAAAGATGCTAATTGACCGTACCTTTGCCACACCCACCAGCCAATCAGAGCGACTATATGCAAATTAACCCAACCAAGA
>NW_006298724.1:24061-30998 GCF_000327345.1 Myotis davidii | reverse complement strand
GTGGGAGTGCCACTCAGCCAGAAGCCAGGCTCATGGCTGGTGAGCGCAGCAGCGGTGGCGGGAGCCTCTCCCACCTCCCTGGCAGTGCTACCGAGCAGCAGCAGTGGCAGCAGGCGCAGGGGGGCCCAGATGAGCGGGAGTAGTGCGGCACCCAGCCCCACCGCTGGCCCCTCCCTGGCTACCTGCTGCTTTGCGCACAGCTACATCCCCCCAGGGGTCCCAGACTGCAAGAAGGCACAGGCCAGGCTGAGGGACCCTCCCGAATGCACAAATTTTTGTGCACTGGGCCTCTAGTCTATATATAAAAGCCTAAGTGACCGAACGACTGTTCAACCAGTCACTCTGACGCGCACTGACCACCAGGGGAATGATGCTCAATGCACATGATTGGTCTCCCTCCTGCCTGGATAGGTTATGCAGGGATAAGGCTGAAGCCAGCTATCTGACAAGGGATCCTGGATTGTGAGAGGACACAGGTCAGGCCAAGGGACACACTGGTGCACGAATCTCTGCACCAGGCCTCTAGTCTATAATAATAAACGTAACATGCAAATCGACTGAACAGCCAGACAGCGGAACGACCAGACGAAGCTGGGGCTGCGAAGGCCTACTCTTGCACAAATTTTGTGCATCAGGCCTCTAGTATGTATATAAGTTCTTTGGTTAATCTCTTCCCAGCCCCACTCCACCTTTCCCTCTGAGATTCATCAGTCTGTTCCATGTTTCCATACCACTCCTTCTGGCCTGCAATGTTTCTGTTGAGAAATCAGCTGACAGTCATATAGGTGCTCACTTGTAGGTTTTTAAAATTCTCTCTTTGTCTTCAATCTTTGGCATTTTAATTATGATGTGTCTTGGTCCCTTTGGGTTCATCTTGTTTGGGACTCTCTATGCTTCCTGGACTTGTTTGTCTATTTCACCAGGTAGGGGGAGTTTTCTGACATTTTTTCAAATAGGTTTTTGATTTCTCGCTCCCTCTCTTCTCCTTCCAGTATCCCCAGGATGTGAATGTTGGTGCACTTGAAGTTGTCCCAGAGGCTCCTTACACTATTTTCATATTTTTGGATTCTTTTTTCTTTTTGGTCTTCCGGTTGGGTGTTTTTTGCTTTCTTATATTCCAAATCTTTGATTTGGTTCTTGGCTTCCTCTACTCTACCGTTGGTCCTCTGTAAATTATTCTTTATATCAGTTAGTGTATACTTCATTTTTGACTGGTCCTTTCTTATATTGTTGATGTTCTCACTAAGTTCCTTAAAGTTCCCTTTAAGCATTGTTTTGAATGATGTATCTGGTAGTTTTCTTCCATTTCACTTAATTTTTTCTGGAGATTTATTCTGTTCTTTCATTTGTGACATGTTTCTTTGTCTCTGCATTTTGGCTGCATCCTTGTGTTTGTTTCTATGTATAGGTATATCTGCAATGTCTCCTGGTCTTAGTAGACTGGCCTTATGTAGTAGGTGTCTTGTGGGGCCAATGGAACAGTCTCCCTAAATCACCTGAGCCAGGTGCTCCAGGTATGTCCCTGGGTGGGTTGTGTGTGCCCTGTTCTAGTTGAGCCTTAATTGTTGTTGGATGCTGTAGACAAATTCCAGCATGTCATAATTTTAAGAGTTTCATCAAAAGGTTGATGAGACTTGGGGACTCAACAGGGTTGAGTCACACATGTAGTCACCTATTGGGAATGGCTAAAGGACTTTCCCCAAACCTAAATAGGAAACTGATTGTGCCTGCCAGACAGTTAAAGGGCATCTTAATCTACATGTTATTGCCTCCTACTGGCCAAACACCTGAACAGCTGTAGGCTATTCCCCAAACTGACAATGCTTTTGTACCCTTTGAAACCTTACCCTTTGAAGTGTATTATCTCCACCTTGCCTTCGGACAAATTGTGTGAATAAAAGCAAGGGTCCTAGGCAAGGAGGGACTCTTCAGTTCCTTTAGCTGAAGGTCCTCTGACCCTCAATGCCTTTCAAAATTATATCTTGTCTCTGGACTCTTTATTCTCTGGATTCCTATGTCATCTACGTGCAGCCCCTTTCCAGATCCCTGAACCCTTCTTGATGCTGGGACATGAACCCCGGCATAAGTAGACGCCCGAAGTGGGACTTTCTGAACCCTGGAAGCAGCGGCCGTTGGCATGTCAGTGGACTGTATCTTTTTAAATATGATATGTCTTGGTGTGGGCCTCTTTGGGTTCATCTCATTCATTATAGCAGAGGAGCTGTTGCATAGGGACTGATCCCATGGAACAGGATTCATTTTAGCAGGGCTCTGGTGCCAGCTGAGCCTACCCTTTGGTGGTTGCATTTGTGAAGGTGGTTGGGTAGTGCTCTGATGTGGTCTGAATCAGGCCACTGGGTGTGTTGGTTCCAGGGCCTCTTGTGAGGGACCAAATTCAGCCATTGCCTTTGCTCTGCCTGGGGCCACTTGGTATGACCTACAAAGTGACCTATAGATGTTTGCCACTTGTGCTGGGCTTAGAGGTGTCTGGGAGAAACTAAGCTGTGAACTGAGGCTGCCTGCCACTAGTGCTAGGCTTGGAGCTGCTTATCAAGAGGAAGGAGAAGGTGTCTACATCAATGATAACTTTTTTTCCCTCAGAAGATTCCTTTATTAAAACTGAGTGACATTGATAAGGGGACAGTGCAAAAAATTTTGGTCCAGGAAAAAAACAATCCTTATATAATAAAAGCCCAGTATGCAAATTGTTCAACTGGGAGTTTGACTGCTCACTATGATATGCGCTGACCACCAGCGGGTGGTGCAGAACATGGCATGTGTCGGTGGCGCAGTGCTAGCAGCGGGCGGCAGTGGAGGCACTGCCAACCTTGATGGGCCCTGATAAGAGCGGGACCTTGGTGGGATGGTAGAGCAGGTGAGTGGGCAGCACCAGGCCAAGGCAGGTGCAAGCAGGCACCCGATCACCCCGCAGACGGCTACCTGCATTAGTGGCCGGGGGTGGGGACACTGCCTGGCTCCCAGGCTCTGAGAGAGCCAGGTGGGGGGCCCAGCCCCGACTGATCATCCCACAGATGCCAACCAGTGGCTGGAAGGCACTGATTGCCTGATTGGCCCCAGGCCCCAGGTTGTGATGGAGAACTGGGGGTGGGTGGCAGCGACCAACCTCCCGCGGTGCCCAGGTGGAAGGCTGCAACCATTCACCAGACTACCTGGGGGTGTGAGTCCCTGGGACGGAAGTGCGGTGAGAATGTGGGGTGTCCGCCAAGCTTGCTCTCACTCCCCCTGCTACCCTCCCCTGGGACGCAGGGCTCATGCACTGGGGAAGCCCCCGTACCCCAGTACCGGTTGCCTGTGAAGAGCCAGGCTGCAGCTGCCAGGGCTGCAGGGCGCTGGTCGGGCTCCCCATGGGTATGTGCCGAAGCTGGTCTGCAAGGCCAGCCGGGAGACAGTGCGCTGCCCGTCTGGCTTCCGTGTGGCATGGCTGGCTGGTCCAGAGGCCCATGCAGTGCCCGGGCCCATGGTGTCCAGCCGCACTCACCACATCTCCGCATGGGGACTTGGGTGCTGTGACTCAGGCGGAGGGGTGCGTGCAGAGGTCCGGGTGCTGCTCAGGGCCCAGAGGTCAGCTGGGACCTGCTCTTCCATGCCAGACACTCACACTTTGATCACTGGCCAGGCCTAGGGACTGCACCTGTGCACAAATTTTGTGCACTGGTCCTCTAGTACAGTTAAAAAGTTATCTTCAACAGGACACTCTGTAGGAATGCTGAGCTGGTTTCTCATGGTTCCAGCCCCAAGAACAGAGGTTGTCCAGTCACCAGGGAGAAGCTTTCAAGGAAGGGGTGGGATAATAGCAGGAAGGGGAAGAGAGACAGAATATTCTGCTGTCCCCAGTGTGGAACTGGCATGTGTTGTAAATGTTTCCCTCCACGTCCTGCTTAGTTCAGGGTTCAGGATCTGAAAGAGGTGACACACACAAATGAAAGAGAAAAGACAAGATAATTTGGGAATATTGGGGGCCAGGCGGGTAAGTCCAACTCAAGAGGAAGGACTTCCACAGTGCTCAGGCTGTACCAACCTTTTATAGTCAGGGGTAAACAAGGCAGTGGTCACCATAGTTACACAGTTCTTGTGAGTTTCACCTGTTTTGACCATAGTTACACTTCCTGCACTTTCCTCAGCCCATTAGCCTCCCAGATAAGATCCAGGGAGTGTTATAAGGTCAAGCCTAATTAAGCTAAGAGGACTGAGCCCTCTAAGCTGGGACTTGTTTGTGACTTTGCCAGCAGGTCAGTCAGAGGCTCAATCCTATATCGGTTCCCCACAGCATGGATACCAAGCTGGGGGATGTAATCGTAGGAGCCTGAGGAAGGGGTGGGGAAGCATGGGCTTTATCAGGTCTATGGGTTTAGAGCCCCTGCCCAACAGAATTCCCCTTGCTGTGTTGAGTATGCAAGCCTGGGATTCAGGGAAGGGGTAGACTTGGTGGGGTGACAGCATAATCTGGGTAGTGAACTTGGCCTTTACCAAGGCACAGATGGAAGTCAGGACTACATTGCCACACAGGGACCCCTGCCTCACACCTTGCTAAACTTCTGGTTCCTGGATTAGGAGTTTGGGGTTAAAGTTGGCTTTGGGGGTGGGTCAAGTGTGGCCCTCCTTTTGCCCTGTTCCCTTCTCTGTCCCCAGTCTAACCCAAATTACCTCCCTCTCCGGTTACACCTCCTGTTTAGATGATCGTGAAAAACATGTATTTGATTTTTAATCAAAAATGCTTTGTTTTCTGTAAATGTGTCTTTTGGCACTCATGATCTTTGTTCTCCTCCCTCTTCCCACCTGCCCACATCCTCAGATGAGAGAGATGTGGCTGAATGCAGATATCATACTCAGGACCCTCCAGATCACCTTCCAGAAGGTACTAAAAGGGGAGGAAGAGGCTCACACATGGGGAGAGCTGTTTCCTGTCTGTTTTCTCATCTGTAAAATGGGCATTAACAGCAATACCCATCTCTTCAGTTATTATCTATTGGATTTAAATGGAAGGTGTTTAGAACTGGCTCTGACATGTAGTAGGTGCCCAATAAATGCTTTCTTTTTTAAATTCTTTGCACCACTTTTCTGTGTTTTAAATATCTCATGTGTATAACAGCTGCAGTATGTGTTCTGGCCAAACAGGGGTCCACAGCTATCCTGACTATATTTTCGCCATGGTGGATGATCTTGTTACCTCCAGGGATCTGGCCCCAGCCCCCTCTGTGTCCACTGAAGGTTAAGGAAATTGGGGTCTGGTGGGACAGAGGGGACTGGGAATGGGGAAAGGAGGCTGGAGAGAGTCTTGCAGTTTGAATGCCTATTTTGAGTAACCTGAGACCACACTTGTTCATATTGTATCAACTGAAATTGTTAGCATTTATTGAAGGTCAACTGCCCACTAGGGAGTAAACTCAGGAGTTGATGCTCAACAGATGTAAGCAATTAAATAGTTGTCTTATTTTTTTAAATATATTTTTTATTTCAGAGAGGAAGGGAGAAGGAGAAAGAGATAGAAACATTAATGATGAGAGAGAATCACTGATCGGCTGCCTCCTGCCTGCCCCACATTGGGGATCGAGTGTGGGGCAGGCAGGAGGCAGCCCGTCAGTGATTCTCTGCGACCTGGGCATGTGCCCTGACCAGGAATCGAACTATGATCTCCTGGTTCAGAGGTCAGCCAATGAGCCCGCCAGCCAGGCAAAAGTTTTCTTCTTTTAAACTAAAATCTGAGGGTTCTGAAAATCAAAAGGCCCCCAATCCCAAATGCCCACATAAAAGGGATTGTGGGCATGCCTTAACTGGGCTCTGATTCTCACATTTTAGCATGGGATGTGGATAAACAGGTGTCCTGTGTACTATGGATTATGTGAAACAGTTGCTCCTGACCCAGGTATAATGAGGGCATACGTGTATGCCTGTACAGTGCAGTCTCCTGCCCCTGAGGGCCTGCCTGCTCTTGCGTCTCATCTCTCTCGCCCTGAGGCTCCCACCTAACTTCAACCTTTCAGACCTGGTCCTTCCAGAGTGGTAGCAGCAGCCTGCAGTTGTGCAGGCAGAGTGCTGGTACAAGCTCAGGCTTCTCCTTTCAAGGATGCATCCCTCCTTCTCATCTTCCCTTCTCAATGACTTCTTCCCCTGTCAGGAGTAATACAGTTTCCTGTACCATGCTGTGGTTCAGATGGTCTTCTCAGAACTGCAAAACTTGAGTCCCCATTCCCAGAACCTCAAGGCAGTACCAAGGCGCCCTTTCCTTCCACCTACACCCTCAGACCAAGATCCCGAGCACAGGTGTATGACCACCACCATCACACATCCAGCTTCTGGTCTCCTTTTAGGAGCAGGGACTAACTCACTATGATGTCTACCTTTGTCCTCCTACTTGCTCCCTTCCAGACTGTCTCCTCTTCAGCTTACCCCACAGAGCCCACAGTGATTCCATCAGGAGCCTGGCCAGTTTTCTTGAAGCCTCAGGTCCTTTCCTCCTGTCTTTCCCCAGAAATGTGGCCCACTCTTTGATGATGCCATCTTCCTCCAGAGTTTTCTGGCTCTTCCTGCCATGCCTGCCTGGCCTACCTGGTGTTTTCCTAATATACATAGCTCCAGTCCCTCATTCTTCCTTTTCTAATTTCTCATGTTGGGAGACTAACCCTTTCCTCATCCTTGAAACACCAGACTCTTTCTTGCTGTTCAGTTCGCTAAATTGATTCATCCTTTCTTTGAATTGATCTCTGGGAATCCATGCCAATATAACTCCTTAATTCCAGAGAGCCCATTGCCCCTGCCTCAAAGGCTTGCCCTGTGGTCCCATGTTAGCCCTTTCCTAGCTTCCTCGGTCATTAATCAGCACATATTTCTTTCTTTTTTTAGTTTTGTTTTATTGCTTAAAGTATTACAAAGGGTATTACATATGTCTCCTAGCTCTCTGCCCCCCTTGACATTCCCG
>NW_006298724.1:11003-19595 GCF_000327345.1 Myotis davidii | reverse complement strand
ACTTTGCAAATTTCCACCCATTATTTTCTGGCCTGATGTGTTTCTGTTGAGAAATCATTTGATAATCTAATGGGAGATCCCTTGTATGTAACTTTCCATCTCTCTCTTGCAGCCTGTAAGATTTTCTCTTAGTCCTGAACATTTGCCATGGTAACTATGATGTGTTTTGGTGTGGGTCTATTAGGGTTCATCTTGTTTGGGACTCTCTGTGCTTGTGTGACTTTTTTCTTCCCCCTCTCAGGGAAGTTTTCTGATATTATATCTTTGAATAGGTTTTCTAATCCTTGTTCCTCTTTCTGTTGTTCTGGCACCCCTCTTATTTGTATGTTGTTTCATTTCATGTTGTCCCAAAGCTCCGTTATACTCTCCTCCTGTCTTTTAACTTTTTTCTCCAATTGCAGTACAGTTTGGGTGTGTTTTTCTTCCTTGTCTTCTAATTCACTAATTCGGTCTTCTGCTTCTCCTAGTATACTGTTGATACTTACTTTCTTTTTTTTCTAAATATATTTTATTGATTCTTTACAGAGAGGAAGGGAGAGAGATAGAGAGTTAGAAACATCGATGAGAGAGAAACATCGATCAGCTGCCTCCTGCACATCTCCCACTGAGGATGTGCTTGCAACCCTGGCACATGCTCCTGACCGGAATCGAACCCGGGACCCTTCATTCCACAGGCCGATGCTTTATCCGCTGAGCCAAACCGGTTTCGGCTACTGTTGATACTTTCAATGGTGTTTTTTATTGCAGCTATATCGCTCTTCATTTCTTCTTGGTTTTTACATGTTATTGATTTTTTCATCTGTTTCTTCTTGCTTCTTGCATAAGTTGTTGATTTTTTTCCTCCATCTGGTTTATGCATTCTAGGACCCTTATTCTGAATTCTTTTTCTATCATGTTGAATGCCTCTGTATCACTTAGCTGCTCTTCTGGTGAGTCCTCCTTTTCTTTACTTTGGGTGTTTCTTTGTCTACCCATGTTTGATCTCACTGACATATCTAGATGTTGAGTCGTTCAGTGGCTGCTCCCTGGGTAGCAGTGGCTCCTTGGGCTGTGGTTGCTCCTTGGGTGGTTGCGGTAGCAGCTGCTCCTCAGTTGGCAGCAGCTCCTCTGGTGGGTGCTGGTCACCGCTGTGGTGGCTCCTCTGGCTGGTTGGGGGAGGCTTCACGTATAGCTTCAGGTGAGACCTGACCTTTCCATGAGAAGCAGGACTCCACATAGTCGTGCTGTCCCAGATCTGGTATCTCCGTGTTTGCAGCTGATCTCTGGATGCTGGGTCTTTGGGACTACAGTATACGTTTCCAAAAAATAGCCACTCAAGATGGCGTGGTCTCCGCGACTGAGCTGGCGATTCGGGGAGATTTCAGCTGCAATCTCCAACTTTCAATCCGCTTTCTCAAGGATTCCTCCGCCGTTCCCGGCTGCAAACTGTCTCTCAGCTGAATATCCTCTGCTTATTCGGGCTATATGTTAACCACTTCAGCTGCTCACCCTAACAGCTCCGGGACAAGGCATGGGACACGTCCATCTATACCTCCACCATTTATAAGTCTGTGCTCACAGCCCCCTCAGCCACACGGACCCACCCAGAAGCTTTTTATTTTGATGTAGTCCCCTTTGTTTATTCTCTGTTCAGTTTCCAATGCCCTAGGAGCAGTATCAGTGAAGTAATTGCTTCGGCATATGTCCAAGATTTTGTTGCCTTTGGAGCATATATTTCTTGATGCTGCCCACTTCCTGGGCCTCCTGTCCAGTTCTACGGACATGAAATTGACTCTCCTTTGCAGCAGAAATTACACACCCTTGTCCTTAAGACTGCTGTCCATTTTGAAGCTATCCTTTTCTCCTCTTTATTTATCTTATTTATTTTTTCTTAATCCTCACCCCATGCTGGGAGCCAGTCCATCCTTGCTGCTTGACACAGTCGCTGCAGGGAAGAAACATCTGCACAGCATGTTTCAAGGGACCTGGCATATATGGCATACTGTTCTTAATATGTTTGCTCACCTTCTTGGCGCTATGTGTTTTAACCAAGGTCACCTCTCCGAGAAAGGTTGTTTTCCCAGGTAGGGATTTTTCCCTGAAGTTAGGGAGGGAATAAAACCCCTTAACTAAGTGCCAGCGGGTAGTTAATCACCTTAACTACGAACAATCATGCTTAAGCTACATAATCCCTGGAATGGAGATAAGAAAAGCCCTAACCTTTGGAATAGAGATTGATAGGATTGGAATCAACTGGTATAAATACAGATGTAACAAGACAACAGGAGACAGAAACCTAGAGACAGAACCTACACAGAACCTAGTGAGAGAACATGGCAAAAGATATTGGACAGAACTTGGCTGAAGAACCTGGCTACAGAACCTGGTTACTGAACCTGGCTGGAGAACCTGGAGAACCTGGCTGGAGAACCTAGCAAGAGAACATGGCAAGAGAACCTGACTTGAACCTGGCTGTACATGGCAAGAGAACCTGACTAGAACCTGGTGACTGAACCTGGCTGGAGAACCTAGTGAGAGAAAATGGACACAGAACCTGGCTGGAGATCCTAACCAGAACTTCTCTGGAGATCCAGAACAGAACTTGGCTGGAGATCCTGGCTAGAGATCCTGGCTAGGCTGCTGATCAACTGAACACTGTCTCTGTGTCATTCCTTCTTCGCCGACTCCGTCCACACCTTTGGGGACCCCTGGACCTGCTGGGTTTGGACCCCAGCAACCCCAGGATATTTTTTTCATTGATTTTTAGAGATTTGAAGGAAGGGAGGGGTGGGGATGGGGGGCTAGAGAGAGAAACATCAACGTGAGAGAAACACATTGATTAGTTGCCTCCCGAACACACCCCAACCAGGGTGGTGAAATGGAATTTTTGGACTGGAAGCCGGATTCTTTGTCCGCTGGAGTCGAAAAATGAATCCACGACAGAGAATAGTATAGCAAATGTGGAGATTTATTGAAGAACAAGTACATACTCCCACATGGCGAGGTGGAAAGAGTCCCACCGACTTCTTGTTTCCATGGATTATAAAGGCTGCAGGTCCTGTGCCCTGATATCCCTCTGATTGGTCAATATTCCCTTTTGAATTGGTTACTATAGTAACTCCTGAGCTGAAATGTCAAACATCACATGAGACATGTGAGGTCCTCCTCTCATTGTCCTCCTGTTCCCTCTGGGCTTTCTTCCTCCTTTATTTTGTAAATATAGACCTTTGGGGCTATTTCCAGTTCCTATGCCTTATGGAAATATATCTGTTCCTGCTCCCTTGTCTTATGGAAATGTAACTGCAGCTGGCTTCCTTGTGTTATGGAAATGTACCTTCTCCCAATCTGTATTCCTGTGTTTTTCCATGGACCCCAATTCTAAAAATTCCCTAAACCTGCCTATATTCCTATAAAATTCCTGTTTCAATCCCCCCTCCAATTAGGAAACCCCAAATGCCTTTGGGGACAGGAGATGCCACATCTTTCTGGCTGTTTCCTGCTGGTAAAGGGGTCATAGCTTAGGGTGGCAGTCAGAACCCCATCAGAAGTGGGTGGTCTAAGGGTTCACGGAAGATGGATATAGCGGCCTCCATTTGCTGTTCCCTGTGGAGGACCATTTGTAGCTTTAGGGCTTCTAAATGGGAGGATATGAAAGATACCAAAGGTTAAACAGGCAATGGTTAAAGATGAGTAATAAAAAAAACAATATAAACCAAGGTCTGAGAAGGGGAGCTAGCTAATAGGGATGGCATTATATATATCTTTAACTAGAAGCCTGGTGCATGAATTCTTGCACGGGTGGGGTCCCTTGGCCTGGCTGGTGATCTGGACCAATCAGGGCTGTCTCTCGCACCTATCGGGGCCTGGGGCCGATTGGTGCAGGCCCGTGGAAGGTTGGCTGGCTGGCCCACCCCTATTGGCCCCGATCCCGGTGGCCGGCCGGGGGGGAGTGGCCACCCCATCAGAGCCGATTGGGGTGGGCAGGCCTGGGGAAGGGACCGAGGGAGGTTGGCCAGCCAGCCCACCCAGTCAGAGCAAATGGGGGTGGGTCTGGGGGGGAGGGGTTGCAGGCCAGCTATGGGGAGGGGCTGTGGGAAGTTGGCTGGCCACAGGAGGTTGGCTGTGGGAGCACATTGACCACCAGGGAATAGCTCCTGCATTCAGCGTCTTCCCCCTGGTGGTCAGTGCCTGTCATAGCTACTGGCCAGTCATCCAGTTATAATGGTCACCTAGGGTTTTATATATATAGATTGGTGCCCAGACTTCTGGGGCAAGAGGCTATGAGGCCTTCCTTTTAGCTAAGCTGCTTTCAGTAAAGAGTGTTATTCATGGCACAGACTTTGCCCTGCCCAATCGAGGGCTTTTCTGTGAATAAAAATCTGTCAGGCCTAACTTGGGGCTCCTTGGAGGAGTAGGTAGTCCTCTGAGGAGCCAGATTGAGAGACCCCAAGCCCCATCAGTCCTGTTGGGCAAGCTGGTCAGCATCCCTGTCCCAAGGGACCTCAGTCTCCAGGGGCAGTCCAACTTCCAGTGGTTTCCTTGACAGGTAGAATAGGGCTTCAGGAGTTCACCATGCCCGTTGGGACAATTCCGGCCCATAAGTCCAACCTGTCTACAGTTGTAGCAGGTGACTGGGACTGACCACTTGCCTCTAGGCTCTGACTGGGGGCTCTTGCCTTGCCAAAGCGTGGCACAAGGAACCTTGGTTCTGGCCTGGCTTCCCCTGTTTCTCCTTTTTCCTTATTCTGGTCTCTATTATAGAACACAGAAGTGGTAACTTTCAGGAGATTTTTTTAAAGTACTTTTGGGACCAATAGCCAATTCTTGCAACCTCCTGATGTCTGGGATAGCCTGAGTGATAAATTTGTCCTTTAAAATTAGCTGTCCCAATTCTGAATCTGGGGTAATGTTGGTACACTTAACCAAAAGCCTTCTTGAGCCTTCCAAAAAAGGTTGAGGGGTTTTTGTTATCTCCTTGACTAATGGTGGTTAATTTAGAGTAGTTAACAGGCTTTGTTTTATTACATTTGAGGCCTTCTATAATACAGAACTGGCAGTGCTTTATTTTCTAGTATATTTTGCTTTTCAGTGGCAGAGAGGGTCAGGTGTAATATGAGAATGATATGAGAGATCAAATACTTGAATGAGGTTTTGGAAGACCTCAATATATTTGCCAGGGTCTTCTGAAAACTTTCCTAGATCACTTTTAATTTGTCTCATGTCCCGGGGTAAGAAGGGGATCTAGGCTAAACTATGGCCAGATCCTTCTTCTGTCTTGGGGTAAGCTAAGGTTGGCTCAGCCCTGGGGTGCAGTCTCCGCCCTCTCTCTCAGTGGACTTGGGTTGTTATTGCCAGGAGCAAAGGACTAAATTTATAGTTTCCCTCCTGCCTTTGACTTGGCCCCTAGAATAAAGAAAGCCTGGATATATGGGACTTCCAACTACTTCCCATTTTTCCTACTGACAAGATTAAAACTTCCTTCTGGGGCTAGTTTTCACTATTTTCTAGTTGACATTTGAGGCCAAACCTGAGGGCAGAGAGAGATCAGGTGTTATTTCTTTAAGATTTGTGGGTCCATATTATCCCAACTTGGAGGATGTATCCTAAGGGCTGTCTTTTAGGTAAAGTAGATAACATGCTTCCCATCTGAAAGAAGAAAGAAAAGAAATTATACAAGGATGACCAGCATCCTTGTACCCACAAAGGACATCCTGCATCCACTGTGTCCGCCTCTTTTATGGGGGCAGGGGCACATCCCCCTTCCAACCAAGGGTACCTTTGCCAGTGAGACGCCTCCTCTCCTGGCCAAGGGTGTATTTTGGAGTTAAGACCTCATGTGTAAGTCTGGAGTGAGTGGCCCTTACTGCGTACGGTCACAGTCAGGTGGAATAACCATACTTTAACACTGCACCCCAACTACCCAAGCTTATGCAGAGGTTGTGGGTTCCTCCCTTGTCTCCTGGGGGAAGTGTATAAACCGTGTCATGCTCTGTGATTAAAAAGGGCCTGAGCTGACCATAATGTTTTGAAGTACCCACTGAACTGGATAGGTTGAAGTACCTGCTAAACTGAATTTCCAAGGGGTCTACTCTAGGATGAAGACTTAAGAGAGTTTACACCGTATCCGGAACCCTGGTTCTGCCAGTATCCAGGAAAGTATAAACAGCTCTGGTCCCTGCCTCTTGTATGCCCTCAGTATTAAAGGATTTATCCTCTGCCTGATTTTTGGGAAAAGGATGGAATCTCTTTTTGGCCTGATTTTATATTTTAAATTCCCTGTTTATTGGCTTGATTTTTAGTTTTTATTGACCCTTAATTTCTGTTGTTTTATTTCCAAACCTTAAAAATGCCATCTTAAAGATTTTTATCCCCTTTTAAACAGGGCAACCAACTTGGGTGCTCCCCTGAAAAACACCTGGGAGAGGGACATGCTAGTTGCCTTTGCAGGGAACAGTTTAGGTAAAAGGCACACGTTCTTAGTTTTTATTGATGGTGAATATTGGTGGAAAAGATTTTTATTTCCCCCTTTTTAAACTTAAATTTATCCCTGAATATTTTGTGTTTATCTGTATATTTTACTCAGGTATGTTAGAAAGGGGTTACTACCTTTTATATATCTAATAATTCCGTGAAGTTTTACAAATCCTTATTTAATTTAAAGATCTGACCTGCTTAGAAGCCAGCAATTTAGAGTAAGTTAGAGTCCTTTCCATGGGTTTTTCTAAAGACTTAAATGCACCAAAGTAAGGCAATGGCTATCCAATGACAAAATTTAAAAGTGGCATGGTTATATATTTGTTTAAAATGCAGTGGATAAAACATTTACTTTATAATATTCTGAGACAACAACCTTCTAGTACACAATTTGTATATAAAAAAATAACATGTGGCACATGGCTTATTGCCGACCGTATATTAAGTATTGAAACCAATTTATAAATCCCAATAAATGAAATATAAAATACCCAGAGTGTCATTGGCAGCTGCAGAGAATTATTACACTTGCCCTTTTTCCCTGACTGAAAGTTTCCGTTTTGAACTTGGCTTTAAATCTGTGTAAGTTCTTTTCTGAAGTAGACTGAAACCTTTATGGCATTCAACGTACATGTATTTAAGTAGAACATTGCTATTAATTTTTATTTGACCGAGTTTCCTCATGTAATTTCAAGTATATTGTATTGGTTTAATTTAGTTCAAAAATATTTCTTTATAGGGAGAGAGAATAAATCTTTGCATCACCTCAAGGCCCTTGGGGTGTCACAAAGCTGTCTCTCATTAAATTCTTGAAATATTACACTTGGAAAAGCTGTCAAATATACCCAATTTAAAGATTATTAAAACTTAAACTGGCTTTAACATTAAAGATTTGGTCTAGACCACTGAATTAATTGTTGAATTAACAATTGTTGAGTTAACAATTAATAAATTGTTCAGTGGTCCAGACCACTGACTTAATTTTTTTCAGTCTGGCTAATAAATTGTTATATTTTAATAATTCCACAGTATACTTTGAATTGTAGAGAAAATGCTGGGAGGACATGATTACCTTCTGCCCATTCCCTTGCTGCCGTGCCCCCAAGGGGAACAGAAGCGGCTGCTCTTTAGCCAGCCTCAGTTCAGCTTAGGCCAGCCTCAGTTCACCCTTAGGGCAGTGGATAAGGGTGTCTCCAGCACAGGCATCACAGGCAGGCACGGACCACGTGGTCCCCAGTACCTATGCTGCGTACTGGATGTTTAATGGACATGATGTTGGGCGGGTCCCTGCCTCTTTTCTAAGCACCAGCACAGGTTTCGCCAGTGCTGTCTCTTATTCTGCCACTTTTAGAAGCAAAAGCCGCTTGTCTGAGTAAAACTGCTCTTTTTTTTTTTTCTTTTTTTTTTCCTTCTCCCACTTCGCCCCAGGCGGGGAAGACAATGGTTTGTCAACCACGGGTAGGCTACAACTTCAGCTAATGGTCTTTGTTTAAACTTCCCTGGGTTAACATATATGTAACCTTCACAAATTTTATACTTTCAAATTAGCCTTAGAAGTTTAAAATCTTAACCCAATAAAATAACCTTTGATTCTGAGTAACACAGAGCCTACAGAGAGCACAGACAGAGGGCTTTCTATGTTCACAAAGACAATGAAGAGCAAACTAAGCTAGCAAAGCAATCAGTAACCAACGTACATCACAGACAAAGAGACTCTCAAGATTCAAACCCTGCCACATGTTCAGCCTATCCACAAACCGCTGGGCCCCAGCAAGGTGGGACGTGCCCTATCTTTAAACATTGATTCAACCATCAATAGAAACATTCTTATACACAATATTTACAAGTTCGCACAATCCACTGACACTTGACAAAGCACTCCATTAAAAAGCAATGTCTCGCCGAAACCAGTTTGGCTCAGTGGATAGAGCGCCGGCCTGCGGACTCAAGGGCCCCGGGTTCGATTCCGGTCAAGGGCATGTACCTGGGTTGAGGGCACATCCCCAGTGGGAAATGTGCAGGAGGCAGTTTATCGATGTTTCTCTCTCATCGATGTCTCTAACTTTCTATCTCCCTTCCTCTCTCTGAAAAATCAATAAAATACATTTAAAAAAAACCAAAAAACCTCCAGGAAAGAGA
>NW_006298724.1:8589-10778 GCF_000327345.1 Myotis davidii | reverse complement strand
AGGACACGGTTATCTTTTTCAATCAGGAGGGAGACACAAACTCCTGGCCCTGAACTCCAGTTCCGGGCGGGTCTCTGGGGACCCAGACTCATACGGGGAGAAACTGGACTGTCTGGCATCGGTCAGAACTCGAGGGAAGCTTTCTCTCAGAGGTGCTTGCAGCGAATACTGAGGAACACTGAGACCCGGGGCCTCTTAGGGCATAACTGAGGATCAGCCATAGTTGTTTGCCCTGTTGATTCCCTGAGACCCCACCCAACTCGAGTTGTGCTCAGAGGCTTTTGCATATGAATGACCTGGCCCTTTGTAATCTAAAATTACCTAACAAACTGCAGCTGGGTCAGAGAGACCCAGAACATCCAAAAGAAGGCCCAAGGCCCCATAGCAGCTTGCATTGCTTCACAGCTGGGCCTCATCTGGACACCTCTAAACCCCAAACAAAGAAGAGGCATCTGCAGATCTCTCCATAGCTCCTGCTGGGTAGCCTCAGGCAGAGGCTAAATTAGTACCTCCTTAGAGATCCAAGAGCCAGTGTACCCAGTGGTCAGAGTGGGACCATCCAATTACAACTCCTCAGATCCATAAGGGACACACTCAGGGGGCAGACTCAGCACCAAAGCCCCACTGAAGCAAGTCTTGCCCCATAAGGGTAGACAACTGAGGACAGTTGTACTTGCCTCTGTACTTGCAAGGGAGCAAGTACTCTGTACTTGCAAGGGCCACTCACTCCTTCTCAAGTCTGTTCTTGCCCCATAAGGGTAGACAATTGAGTGGTTGTGTTCTCCCACAGTTGACATAGCTGATTCTCACAGCCAATTGGCCTGGAGGTCAATTCCTCCCAGTGATACCTACAACAATCAAGGCTTAACTACAACAAGACTGTGCACATAGCCCATAAAGGGGTGCGCCAAGAGTGTCCACCTCAGGTAATTGGGGAGGCTGAGCCACTGGGCCCTATAGGACACCTAGCACAGAAAGCCACTCTTTGGGAAACAGCCAAAATGAGGAGACATAAAAAGGGTCACAAATGACAGAAATGGAGGAAAGCAAACTACTGGATATAGAGTTCAAAACCACGGTTATAAGCTTTTTCAAGAATTTTCTAGAAACCGCTGATAAATTTAGTGAGACCCTCAATAAATCTAGTGAGACCCTCGAGGATATGAAAAAGGACCAACTAGAAATTAAGCATACACTGACTGAAATAAAGAATATTATACAAAGATCCAACAGCAGAGTAGAAGATCCCAAGAATCAAGTCAAAGATTTGAAATAGGAAGAAGCAAAAAACAACCAACCGGAAAAACAAAAAGAAAAAAGAATCCAAAAATATGAAGATAGTGTAAGGAGTCTCTGGGACAACTTCAAGCGTACCAACATCCGAATTCTGGGGGTGCCAGAAGAAGAGAGAAAGCACGATATTGAAAACCTATTTGAAGAAATAATGACAGAAAACTTCCCCTACCTGGTGAAAGAAATATACTTACAAGTTCAGGAAGCACAGAGAACCCCAAACAAAAGGAGTCCAAAGAGGACCACACCAAGGAACATCATAATTAAAATGCCAAGGGCAAAAGACAAAGAGAGAATCTTAAAAGCAGCAAGAGAAAAACAGTCAGTTACCTACAAGGGAGTACCCATACGACTGTCAGCTGATTTCTCAATAGAAACTATGCAGGCCAGAAGGCAGTGGCAAGAAATATTCAAAGTGATGAATAGCAAGAACCTACAACCAAGATTACTTTACCCAGCAAAGCTATCATTCAGAATTGTAGGTCAGATAAAGAGCTTCACAGATAAGGAAAAGCTAAAGGAGTTCATCACCACCAAACCAGCATTATATGAAATGCTGAAAGGTATCCTTTAAGAAGAGGAAGAAGAAGAAAAAGGTAAAGATAAAAATTATGAACAACAAATATTTATCAACAAGTGAATCTAAAAATCAAGTGAATAAATAATCTGATGAACAGAATAAACTGGTGATTACAATAGAATCAGGGGCATAGAAAGGGGGTGGACTGTCAATTCTCAGGGTGTCGGGGGAAGGTGTGGGGCGTGCGGGAAGAGACTGGACAAAAATCGTACACCTAAGGATGAGGGCATGGGGGGCAGGGGGGGTAAGGGCAGTGGATGGATTGGGAACAGGGTGGAGGGGAGCTATGGGGGGGAGGAACAACTGCAATAATCTG
>NW_006298724.1:7078-8105 GCF_000327345.1 Myotis davidii | reverse complement strand
ATAATCTGAACAATAAAGGTTTAATTTTTTTAATAAACAATGTCCCTTGCCCTGGTTTGGGGAACTGACTCTCCCAGAACCTCAATATTTTTCCAATGGACTATTTTGGCCATGTGGCTTGCCTGGTTGCCTCGCATATATTCCCCTTGTGTCATTTTCACCATTTTCTACAGAAAAATCGTCTCGGGCCTATTCTATAGCATCCATGAAGAGATTGGGCTCAAGCCAAGAGGCCAACCAAAATCAGGTGCGGCGCAACCCCTTGAACTAGCCTTTCCCTCTACATGGGTATAGAGAGTCTCAGAAGCATCCCTAATTTGTGAGAAATGGCTCACCTATCCAAATTTCAAATGAGGGACTGGGAAATAAAAACATGGTGAAAATGAGACTTTTAAGAACACTCCTGAGAGTGTGCAACCATTTTACAGAATCACAATAAAGGTGAGAGGCAAGTTACCTAGTAATTAATGGGCTAACTTAATACTGTGCCTGGCTGTAATGCTGAATTCTCTAAAAGGCTAAAACTTCTACTGGGTGGTGGCAGAAGTGGCTAAGGGCTGTGATTAATTCCTATTATGCCTGATGGGAAGATCTAGAGTCACACTTGTATGCCAGGAGTGGGAAACAGCTGGTCTCCCATTTCTTAACTCTCACCTAGAAGTTTTTCCCCAGTACCCTTACTATAAAGGCCTGCACAAATGGAGACTGAGGAGTTAAGCTTAATGGGATCTGGACTGCGGATGCAGTGGTTTTGGCTGGATACTATTTGACCTGACTGAGGTAGAAAGCAGAAGAAAAAGGCAGATGAAAGGAGCAGTGAAGGAAAGAGAAATGCCTGCTTTTAAGACGACAGCCAATTTTAAGTTCTAGCAGGCATCCATCAGCCTCCAAAGTTATACAAGAGACAGAAAAGGGAGAAGGACAGACTCTCTGGCTACTCACCATTCGACATGAAGAGGGTTGACTGACTTACTGAGAAATTCCTGGCCAACGCACCATTTGAAACAATTTTTGGACTGGAACCTGG
>NW_006298724.1:5334-7009 GCF_000327345.1 Myotis davidii | reverse complement strand
CTTTCCCTCTCCCCTTGTGGGAGTCTGTACTTGTTCTTCAATAAATTTCCACCTTTGCTATACTGCCCTCTTTCTGTGGATTCATTCTTCGACTCTGGCAGACAAAGAATCTTGGTTCCAGTCCAAAAATTACATTTCAGTGGAGGCCAAACCTGCAAAGCAAGTATGTGCCCTTGATCAGGAATCAAACCCATGACCCTTCAGTGCATGGGCCAACACTCTAACCACTGATCAACACTGGCTAGGTCCCCTTTTCTTTAGATGACTTCCTCATTCTTTTATTCGATAAACAGTTACACATGTCAATTGTCTGGCACCAATTCATCTCCAACAGGAATCCCCAATTAAGGGTGTGTTGAAAAAGGAAACATTTTTTTGTGCAGAACAGCTAAAGTGTGATATAGCACAGCTATGAGAATATCACCACTGTGAGGCAGCCTTAGGGCCAGGCAGGCCTAGGGCCAGCCCCTCTGCAGCAGTCAGCTCCAGACTAGGGAGGGGGAGATGCATTCTTGAGTTTTAGTGGAAAGGGAAATATTCCTTTCAGAGCCAGAGGGGAGCTGGCTATATGGACAGAAGTCTCCACCTCTGGTCCCTAATTAGTCTGTTGTCATGCAAATTAGGACTTCAAAGCCTCACAGTTTGGTCCAAAAGGCACAGTCCTGATGGGTCAGAACAGAGCTGCTCTGGTTGATTGTAGCTGCCAGAACTCTGATTGGATGGGAAAAGCCTCAGTCCTATTGGTTGAAATAGGATTCCAGGAACTCCCTTATAAGGGCTTGCTCAGATAGCAGGAACACAGTTCAGTGCAGGCTTCTTCCTGAAGTGCAGTTTGCAGTAAGAGACCTCTGTGTAGAAATGCCTTCTAAGCACTTTTTCTTTAAGTTTGAGCCACCAGGAGCCCTTAGTTGGCATCTTCTTTCTCAGCGATCTCACACAGAAAAAACCACCCCTCAATACTAATACTTTGTGCCACTCACCTGCCAAACTGGCCTCCTCTCCATCCACTGACCTTGCCAGTGGCAACGGGGACAGGAGAGGAAAGCCCGTTACCCAGAGACCCCTCCCTCCTCCTCCGCTCCTCTCCCCACAACTGTGGGCTGCCTGACTGCCTGAGGCGGGAAGGAAGCCTGCGGTTTGTGCACCAGGCCTCCCTCCCAAACCCTCCCTCCCCCAGGGCGAGCTGTTTCACTTCCTCCCGAACTCCCCTCAGGCAGGAGTATCTCAGTGCCCCACAACCTTCGCCATGGCTGATACATATGCGGTGGTGCAGAAGCGCAGGGCTACTTCAGGCCCTGGGTCAGGGTCTGGAGCATGCAGCACGGAGGGGGCACCGCTCTACAGCCATGTGACGCCGGGCACCCGCTGGCTGCAGGCACCCAGAGAGGAGGAGGCACAACTGGGCGGTGGTGAGTTGACAGGCTGGGGGAGGGGTTGGGGAGGGCCGGCCCCATTTCCTTCTGGGGACCACCACAGCTGGACCCTCTGCCCCAGGCAGATCTGGCCACCGCCTGGCTGCTGGTCACGACCGGAAGTGTCCCAGGCCAAACCGCAGGGCCTGCACTGGGTGTGCTTCTCCGGAAGTCACCTTGTTTGAGCAGAGGTCTGGGACCTGCCCCCTCCTCCCTTCTCCTTCATTCCCACCCCCACCCTCTACGGGAGCCCATGCGTGAAG
>NW_006298724.1:0-5275 GCF_000327345.1 Myotis davidii | reverse complement strand
GCCTGGCACATACGAGGACGTGGCTGGTGGATCTCAGGCCAGTGGTCTAGGTAAGTCAGACAAAGCCCAAGTTTCTGGGACTCTGCAGCTTTGACTGAATTCCAGAAGTATGGTGTTTTAAGGATGGTGGCATGGGGCTCTGGGCCTCGGAGTTCTGTGGATGAGGCTGCAGTGAACCAGGAGAGTCTGAAGGCTTGAAGATGGCTTTACCTAAGTTGCTTACCTCTCCACATCTTAACTTCTCCCTGAGACACATGGTGCCCTTACTTTCCCAGGTTTCAACCTGCGCATTGGGAGGCCTAAAGGGCCCCGGGACCCTCCTGCGGAGTGGACCCGGGTGTGAATGCTGCGCCCAGCCTGCCTGCTACCCCACATGGGTGCCTGGACTGCTGAAGGTTGTGCTCTGCTTTGTGAAGTGTTGGGAATGGAAACACTGGGCCTGGATCAAAATAAAAATTCTCAGAGTGGGAAATGTGCGGGTTTTGTCCCAGTAACTATAGCATTCAAGGCTTGAGGTGGTAGCTGGGAGATAATGATTGGTGAGACTGACCTGGGTAGTTCAAGAATGAACATTAGGGATGGGTTCAACCCCAAGGGCCCCCCAGTTGTGAAGGGGAGGATGAACAGATAGGCTTCTGGAGACTGCCCCCATCACCACATAATAGACCAGTTCATCTCAGTATCTAAGACTCCCTTCCTCAGACATTCAGCTGATGATACAGAAAGATGGATGGACCTTGAGAAAGACTATCCCCCACTATTCAGACAGATCCAAGCTAGGCATGACAATAGTCAAGTAGGCTTATTTTATTTTTTAATATATATTTTTATTGGTTTCAGAGAAGAAAGGAGAAGGAGAGAAAGACAGAAACATCAATGATGAGAGAATCATTGATCGGCTACCTCCTGCATGCCCCCTACTGGGGATTGAGCCTGCAACCCTGGCATGTGCCCTTAACCAGAATTGAACCTGGGACCCTTCAGTCCGCAGGCCAATGCTCTATCCACTGAGCCAAACCATCCTAGGGCAAGTAGGATGATTTTAGACAGGTGAAAAGATCTTCAGATGAGTAGAGAGAGAGAGAGATCCCCAAGCTGGACAGGCAGATAGCCATACCAGTAGACTTTCAGAGGGACAGTTCACACAGCTGGATGGACACATAGGCATCCTCTTAGCTAGCCAGATATGCCCTCCCCCTGGTGGGCAGAGAGACTCCCAGCTAGCTAGATGGATTCCCAGCCAAATAGACAACAGTCACATAGACAGACCCTTCAATACACAGATACCCCAATCAGCCGGCTAGACTCACAACCCGGCAGATAGGTGGACCTCCAGACAGGTGGACAAACTCCACTAAGTCACCAACTACACAGAACCCACATTTTGGCAGACAAATTGCTGTACCTCCTGATGGGAAGACAATCAGGTCAACTCCCAGGCAGTCAACATGAGCATCATGAGCCAGACAGAATCCTGACTACCTCCCAGCTAGGCATACATTGTAGATCAGCAGATCCTTCAAACAGACTTCCTACTAGCCAGAGGGACCTCCAGCCCCTCAGAAAAATAGGACCCCAATGACCCTTAATTGGACAGATGGACTCCCATTTCTACAGTGAGACTATCCCCAGCCAGAGAGGTAAGTGGACTTCAAGCCAATTGGTTAGTTAAATTCCAAACTAGACAGTCACCTCAAACCAGATGAATGGGTGGACCCTCCTCTGGACAGATGACTGATCTCTAGCAAGTCAGATCCTATTTAGAAAGAGCCCAGCCAGAGAGAAAGACCCTCCCCAACCAGACTGTTTCCTTGCTGTTCACACAGACCCCTGGCCAGATAGATCCCCAACCCTTGGGTAGATGGACACATTGTCATCTTGGCAAACAAATCTGTATCCAGCAAGACAGATCTCTAGCCTTATAGACAAATAGACTGACCCAGACAGACATACCAGCTCCTAGCCAAACAGACTCATGAACCTCCAAGTAGATTGATTCAATTGGAAAAATGAGCTCCAGATAGAATGACTCCCAGCTTCATAAGACCCTCAGACAAACCCCTATGTGTGTAGACATGCAAACCCCAGGCCAGAAAGACAACAGACACCCCTCCACCCCACCCCACTCCTCCATCAAGACAGGTAGACACTCAGGAAGCCAGACAAATCTCTATCTGTACACATAGACAGATGAGTCACCCAGCTAGGAAACAGTTTCCCATCCAGATCTTTAAGCTGGCCAGCACTGCAGGTAAATAGAAAGACAAGAGTAAATATACTTGATGCTCTAAAATCCTGCTTCTGCTCTGTGAGATGTCCTTCCCATGTGATCTTCCCAACACTGTCTATCTGACAATGCCATGTTCATCCAGGCAGACTCCCAGCTATTTCTCCCCAACACAGTACCCTGTCCAGGTTATTGAAAGCTGTCCTGTGTCTGTGATGAGCATGGACCATTAAAGCCTTTACCTGCCACTTGCCCATACAGACCCACATAGCTAACACTAACTGTTTAGTATGTACATGGACTGAGTCAGTGATCTTCAGAACAACTTCACAATAAAGGTGACGAGAAAAATTCTGAGGTGTGCTAAATTAAATTACTGCAGGCAGGAGAGTGAGAGAAAAAACAAGAGTATTTAGCCAGCTGTGGGCTAACTAACAATAGAGTGCTCACATTCCTGAATGTACCTTGGAGCTTTGAATCAACTTCAGGGGGTTATCTGAAAAGAAATAATGGACCACTAGACACCGCAACATACTGCTTATGCATGAACTTGCAGAACTTGTCCAGCACCAATCAAAAGTGGTAAATATTTCTTCCTTAAGGACTGTACATCTATTCTAGAACTGCCCCCCTTCACCTTTTCCCACCGCCTTATCTGTAGCCAACATAAATTCTTTCAAAACAAGTTACATCTTTCTTCCCTGAAACATCTATATATATAAAAAGCCAGTGACTATAATGCCATAATGACCAGAATGACCGGTCGCTATGACATCCACTGTGGCCAGCGAACCCACCTGATGGGGGGGCAGAGCCTGCGGCCCCTCCCCCCGGCTGGCCCTACCCCTGATCGGCCTCTCCCACCCCAATCGAGATCAGGGCAGCTGGCCAACCCCCCCAAGGCCCTTCCTCCTTGCCCTCCCAGGCGCCCCATCCCTGATTTCCCCCCACCCCAATAGGGGGCAGGGCTTCCCAGCCAATCTCCTGCAGCCCCTCCTTCTACCCGGCCCCACCCCAGATCGGCCCTCCAAACCCAATCAGGGGTGGGGCCGACTGGCCCACCACCTACAGCCCCTCCCCACAGCTGGCCCTGCCTGCCCTCAATCGGCCACTCACCCCAATCAGGGGTGGGGCCGACTGGCCCACCACCTACAGCCCCTCCCCACAGCTGGCCCTGCCTGCCCTCAATCGGCCACTCACCCCAATCAGGGGTGGGCCCACTGGCCAATCACCCTTGGCCCCTCCCCACAGCCGGCCCTGCCCCAATCCACACTGATTGGGGCTGGGCTGTCTGGACCCCACCTGTGCATGAATTTGTGCACTGGGCCTCTAGTAATATATAAAAGAGTTCATCAACTCCAGGACAGAAGACATATTGCCTTCCCCCTCTAGCTGTGCTGCTGGTGGTTTAGACTGCATGCTCCAGAATCTGTCCTTTTTGGGCTAGCATTTGGCTCAATAAACCCTTTGTTTCAGAAAAGACTTCAGGCATAAAAGGTTTTCTTTAACGGAGATAATTTTGTTATCCCCACTTTACTTAGCCCAGGAAATTATTCTGATATTTCAAAAGTTTAATATCCTAGATGCAAAAAGACAATAGACAGACTCAGTTAAGGTAAAAATTGACCTCTGTCAAGGGAGATACTGGCCTAGGACATGACTACTCCCCATGACTCACTTTTAGTTAGGAAGTTTTAATTTCAGACCATCCTATGTGGTTAGGAAATTTCAGGGTGTTGAGAGCTGGGAGCCAGGAACTGTAGACAAAGAACAAAATACGTATTATAGATCACAACATATCACATACCTAGCAATGTAAAAGAGGTATTTGACTTTAACCCAATCTTAGAAATTTCCCCACTTTACTTTCTCCCATCTCCCTAATCTACCACCAGTAAATTTAATGTAACCTTCCTTATGCCTCCATCTTTCATTATAATGCATAAAATAAACTGCAAATCTGCCATTCTTTGGAGCATTGGGATTTTGCTTCCTGGCAATGGTCATCAGTTTGGCTCAAACTCATAAAATTTTTTACGGGTTTGGAAGTTTATGTCAATAATTCCCAGAACCTATAGCAGTATCTGGCACTTAGTAAATGTTCAAGTTAATTTATCTCACACTATTTATTCATAGGCTTCCTAATCCTATCTAATAAAAGACAAACAGGGTAATTGACCGTACCTTCGCTACACTTCCCATTGGCTAATCTGGGCGATATGCAAATTAACTGCCAACAAAGATAGTGGTTAATTTGCATATGTAGGCACAATGATGGCAGGTGAAAGGGGAAGGATGGAAGAATGGTGATCAGAAATCCAGGCGGCAGGCAAGAGCTGGGGCTGCCTTTGCCCATCCCCCAGCCGGTGATTGTGATTGGAAAGCTGGGCTGCAGGCAAGGCAGCACCCCCGGGACCCAAGAGCCGCTTGCCTGCGGCCCGTGATCCTGATCGCAAAAGTCGAGGCATGCCTAAAGATTTTTTGTACATGTCCCACAGTCTAGAAGCAGAGTCAGAATCAAGAAGTGGAGTGTTACCTCAGTGCTGGGGTGTTTAAAAGTATCTAAAAATAGCAGTTCCATTGTGGAGTCCACCACCATGTTTGCCCTGCCTGACAGGAGGATGCTGAGGACTTCGAGGGCAGCCCTATAACCTCCAGGTGGCGACTGCAGCTCTGGAGAGGGAAAAACTGCAGCACTTCCTGTGTCCAGAGCTGTAACTTTTTAGGGGCATATATGTTATCTATACCAAAAAAGGGGTAATATGCTAATTAGACCAGACATCTTTCGGACATCCATCCAGACATCCTTCTGGACAAAGCCACTGTGTTGGGGGCCAAGGCAGAAGCTGTTACAGGTGATCAGGCTGTCAGAGGAGGGCACTTAGGGGCAACCAGGCCGCCAGGGGAGGGCAGTTAGGGGTGACCAGGCTGGTAGGGGAGGGCAGTTAGGGGCTATCAGGCTTGCAGGCAGAGGCACTTAGGGGTGATCAGGCAGTCAAGCGAGCAGTTGGGGGTGATCCAGCTGGCAGGGCAGCAGTTGGGGTGATC
>NW_006298723.1:0-326 GCF_000327345.1 Myotis davidii | reverse complement strand
CAGTGTGCCAAGCGGCAGGCAGCCAGGGAGGAGGTTGAGCCGGAACTGAGTGAGGTGCTGCTTGCGCTCATCCCGGCCCTCTGTGCTGTAGCACTGCAGCAGAGTTGGGAGAGGCTCCCGCTGCCACAGGTGCACTCACCAGATGTCAGCCCAGTTTATGGCTGAGTGCACTGACCACCAGGGGGCAGCTCCTGCGTTGAGCATCTGCCCCCTGGTGGTCAGTGTGTGTCATATTGACCGGTCGACTGGTTGTTCCAGTCATTCTGGTTGTTCAGGTCGTTTGGCTGTAAGGATTGCTTAGGCTTTTATATAGATAGATAGATAGA
>NW_006298722.1:0-471 GCF_000327345.1 Myotis davidii | reverse complement strand
CAGGAACCTAGAATTACCAATCAGAAAGGATGCCTGCACCTCTATGTTCACTGCAGCACAAGTTACAATAGCTAAGATTTGGAAACAGCCTAAGTGCTGGTCAGCAGATGAGTGGGTTAAAAACTATGGTACATCTACACACTGGAATAGTATGCTGCGACAAAAAAGGAAGGCGCACTGACCATTTGCAACAGCATGGATAGAGCTGAAGTGTATTATGGTAAGCAAAGCCAGTCAGTCCGAGAAAGATAAATATCACATGACCTCACTTATCTGTGGATTGCAATGAACATAAACGGATAAACAAAAACAGATCCTCAGAGGGAGAAGCATGGATTAGACCATTAGCCTCAGAGGGAAGGTGGGAGAGGGTGGGGATAAGGGGGAGAGATCAACCAAAGGACTTGTATGAATGCTTATAAGACTATCCAGTGGACTCAGACAACAGGGGCTGAGCATGAGGGCATGCTT
>NW_006298721.1:0-212 GCF_000327345.1 Myotis davidii | reverse complement strand
CCGTCCTAACCCCCCTCCCTCCCTCCTTTCCTGGGAACCATCACCCTGACCACATTCATTTGGGGGCAGCTTCCAGGATTGAGTGTCCTCCTTCCTTGGGGTTTTGATGAGGACTCAGGGGTGCTCCCTCAGAGGCACTTGGATGGGGCTTCCTCTCCCTCTTCTTCCCCCGCCGTGGACCATGTTGCCTTTCTGGGGTTTGGGAATAAGAA
>NW_006298720.1:0-383 GCF_000327345.1 Myotis davidii | reverse complement strand
CAGGCCCTGCTCTGTGTATGACAGGGTGCAGCGGCCCAACACCCCCCCAGGGGCCCTGCTCTGTGTGTGATGGGGTAGAGCCATAACCTCTCCATCGGCCCTGCCCTGAGTGTGACGTGGCAGCACCCCAACCCCCTGATCGGCCCTGCTCTGTGGGTGATAGAGGGTGGCGACCCAACCCCCTGATCCACCCTGCTATGTGTGTGACAAGGAACGGAGCCCCAACTCCCCTATCGGCCTTACTCTGTGAGTGACAGGGGGGAACTCAACCCCCTGATCAGCCCTGCTATGTGCGTGACAGAGGGGACCTCCCCAACCCCTGATGGGCCCTGTCCTGTGCATGACAGGGAGGAGCTCCTCAACCCCCCTGATCGGCCCTGCTC
>NW_006298719.1:0-287 GCF_000327345.1 Myotis davidii | reverse complement strand
GTGACAGTGTGCTGGGGGATGTTCGCACACCAGCAGGGGAGGAGAGGATGTGTGCACTGGAGGCCTGCGGCTTCGTGGATTCACAAACTCCCATGGCGCGTCCAGGAGGACATCAATCTGGCCCGCCATGGTGGCTGACTGTCCCTGTGGTTCTGTACCTTCTGGACCAGGAGGCAGGACTTGCACAGCCACTCCTCAGCACTGATAGCCTGCAGGCACTACTTCAGCTAGGCCCACAGGCTCCGCTTGGCGTGCTCACAGCTGCCACCGCTGCCATGTGGAGAGTA
>NW_006298718.1:0-634 GCF_000327345.1 Myotis davidii | reverse complement strand
CACCTGGGCACACTTTAAAATAAATAAAAGATGGCAACGCAAAAATGAAGTAAGGGAGGTCAATGCATGTATTCTCTCATCATATGGGAGACATGTAAAATTTTGCTTATTTCTCGAGGCATTTGAATAACATTAATAATCAACATATATGGGCCACACTTTTTCCTCCACCATAGTGGTTTCCTGAGTCCCCACCCCATCTAATTGGCAGCCAAGCTCTTTGTAGCAGCTTTTCCATATGCATGGCCTGGCCTGGCTCAGGCTTCAGACTCTCTAACACCTACCAAACAAGCAGCAGCTGGCATCAGAAAAAAATGTTAAAAACAACCCAAGATCCAGGACTAGCAGCAATCTGCATTGCTTCCTGCTGGGTCTCTCCAGGGCATTTCCAAGCCCAATACAAAAAGCAACTGGTGGTGGGCACGGTTGGAAGGCGCTGTGTCCAGCTTCCAGATCCCTCTCCTGCAGGATAAAGGGTGTCCCGTGCCACTCCCAATCAGTGGTACCAGCATTGTTAATGAGAAGCCTCCATCCACAGGCACCAGGACAGTAGCCCCAGCTTCTTCTACTGGTTCTCGGACCACAGTGTGGCATGATCTGACAGGATTGTTGAGGTGGGATGTCTCGGGCCATG
>NW_006298717.1:0-550 GCF_000327345.1 Myotis davidii | reverse complement strand
TAAAAATAGATCCGAAAACACCTAACCTGCCATCTCAGGAATCTAGGCACAAAACAAGAAAGTAAAACCAAAGGTTGCAATGGAAGGAAACAAAAACTATTTGAACAAGCATCAATAAAAGGGAGATAAGACAAAATAAAGAATATCTAACAGGTACTTTTCTAAAACCTAGAAAATTGGCAAACCTGAAGCTAGACTAAAGCAAAAAACAAAAACAAGCCTCAAATAAATGAAAACAGAAATGAAAAATAAGACATTATACCTGACACTATGAACCACAAAGCATCATGAGATGCTGATGTTAGCAGACGACATGACCTTCCACAGAGAAATTTGTCAAGAACCCATATGAGCTTCTGAAATTAATAAAGAAATTCAGAGCCCTGGCCAGGTAGCTCAGCTATTGAGTATGTGGTCCCGAGGCACCATGGTTGTGGGTTTGATCCCCCATCATGTAGGGGATAGGAAATAAATGCTTAGATGTGTAGAACAGTAGGTCAATGTTTCCCTCTCTTTCTCTGTCTTCCTACCTGTCTCGAAAATCAATACA
>NW_006298716.1:0-362 GCF_000327345.1 Myotis davidii | reverse complement strand
TCTGCAAATGAGCAGCCTGAGAGCCGAGGAAACGGCCATATATTACTGTGTGAGAGACACAATGAGGGGAAGCCAGTGTGAGCACAGACACAAACCTCCCTGAGGCAGGCAGCAAGGCTGGGCTGCATAAGATGCTCAGGATACCAGGGGGCGCTCTGGACCCACAGCACAGAGAGCAGCCCCAGGAGCAGGGGTAGAGGGAGGTGGGGAGGAAGGGCTTTCCTGTTGGGCACAGGTATGTCCTCTCAAGCTCTCAGCTGCCTCCAGGGATGGCTCCTGTTATTTCTCTGAGGCTCTAATTTCCGGCTTTCTCACTGCAGACCCCAGAGGAGGGTGTGGGAAACTGTTTATTGCCTTCACTA
>NW_006298715.1:0-432 GCF_000327345.1 Myotis davidii | reverse complement strand
GCATTTCTTGCATTGCTTGTTTGGTGGTAATAAGCTAATTCTTGCATTGCTGGTTTGGTGGTAATAAACTCCCTTAGTCCTTTTTTGTCTGTGAAGCTCCTGAATTCCCCTTCCATTTTGAATGATAGCCCTGCTGGATATATTATTCTTGGATTCAGTCCCTTGCTTTGCATTACTTTGTATATTTCATTCCATTCTCTTCTGGCCAGATATGTTTCTGTTGACAAATCAGTTGATAGTCTGATGGGACATCCCTTATAGGGAACTTTCTGTCTCTCTCTGGCAGCCTTTAAGATTCTTACTTTTTCGTTGGTTTTTGCCAATTTAATTATAATGTGTTTTGGTGTCAATCTTTTTGGGTTCATCTTGTTTGGGACTTGTGAGCTTCTTAGACTTGTGTGAGTTTCTTTGTTATGGGGTGGGGCCACAACA
>NW_006298714.1:0-433 GCF_000327345.1 Myotis davidii | reverse complement strand
TCTCCCACACTTGTTATTGTCTTTTGATAACAGGCATTCTGACAGGTGTGAGGTGCTGTCTCATGGTGGTTTTGATTTGCATTTCCCTGGTGTTTAGTGATGTTGAGCATCTGTTCATGTGTCTGTTGGACGTCTGTATGTCTTCTTTGGAAAAATGTCCATTCAGGTCCTCAGCCCATTTTTAAACTGGATTGGTTGTCTTTTCATGGTGGGTTGTATGGATTCTTTATATATTTTGTATATTAACCCCTTATTGTAGGAATCATTTGCAAATAATCTCCCATTCAGCAGGTTGCATTTTTATGTTATTGATGGTTTCCTTCTATGTGCAAAAGTTTTTAGTTTGATGGAGTCCCTATTTTATTTTTATTTCATTTTTTTGGTATTTTTTTTATGGAGCTCTTTTTTAAAAAATATTTTTATTGATTTCAAA
>NW_006298713.1:0-313 GCF_000327345.1 Myotis davidii | reverse complement strand
GGGCCGAGCAGGCATGCCCAGGGCACCCTACTTAGGGTCAAATCTCAGCTCAGGACTCATTCCCTGTGTGAGCCTCGGGACAGTCAGCCCCCAACCCCGCCCCAGGCCTGTTCCTCTTCTATGAGCAGGTGTGATGGTTAGTACCCACCTCGGGCACCTGTGCTGGACAGTGGTGTTGACAGTGGATCTTCCCGGGGAGGCCCTGTCTTGGCTCTTAGACATTTCTTTCTCGCCTTTTTATTTTTATTTTATTTTATATTTTATTTTATTGTATTTCAACTTTTGTTGTTGGTGGTGGTGGTGGTGCTAAACC
>NW_006298712.1:0-200 GCF_000327345.1 Myotis davidii | reverse complement strand
GTGTTGCACATGGTCCATCCAGTGAATGGGCTTTAGGTCCTGTGGTCGCCCATCATGTACAGACACAGTGAGGACACTGCCAAGGGCCACATGCAGACCCGAGTAGGCACTGGAGAGAAAGAACATGGTCCTGCTGACCTGAGCTCCTGTAACCACGCCCCCTTCCAGCCTGGTTGCCCCTAAATGCCCCACCCCAGCCT
>NW_006298711.1:0-252 GCF_000327345.1 Myotis davidii | reverse complement strand
CTCTCTCTCCCTCCCTCTCTCTCTCTCCCTTCCGCTCGGAAATCAATAAAAAATCTCTCTCTCTATATATAAAAGCCTAATATGCAAATTGTCCCCGCGGGAGTTCGACCGGGAGACCGATCACCTGCTCTGACATGCGCTGACCGCCAGCTGGGGAAGGGAGGCCCCCCAGCCAGTGGCCAGAAGGCCCTGTTTAGCCCTGACCACTGGCCAGGCCTAGGGAGACCTTACCCGTGCACGGATTTCGTGCAC
>NW_006298710.1:0-506 GCF_000327345.1 Myotis davidii | reverse complement strand
ATCACTGAGAGGAATTGACCTCCGGGCCAATTGTTGGTGAGAGTCAGCTGTGTCTATGGTGGGAGAACTTCTGTGCTGAAGACACCCTTATGAGGTAAGACTTGCTTCAGTGGGGCTTTGGTGCTCACTCAGTCTGCCCCCTGAGTGTGTCCCTTATGGCTCTGAGGAGTTGTAATTGGATGGTCCCACTCTGACCAGTGGCTCCACTGGCTCTTGGATCTAAGGAGGTGCTAATTTAGCCTCTTCCTGAGGCTACCCAGCAGGAGCCATGAGGAGATCTGCAGATTCCCCTTCCTTGTTTGGGGTTTGGAGGTGCCCAAATGAGGCCCAGCTGTGAGGCAATGCAAGCTGCTGTGGGGCCTTGGGCCTTCTCTTGGAAGTTCTGGGTCTGTCTGGCCCAGCTGCAGTTTGTTAGGTAATTCTTAGATTGCAAAGGGACAGGGCATTCATATACAAAAGCCTTTGCTGCAGCCTGGGTGGGGCAGGGACTCAGGGAATCAACAGGG
>NW_006298709.1:0-269 GCF_000327345.1 Myotis davidii | reverse complement strand
GATTTAATTAAAAAACAACAACAACCCCCCCCCAAAAAAAGAAGGTTGAAAAGCTACTTAAAGATATTTATTGTTTTTTTTTTAGCTTATCTATTCTCAAAGGTAGAGTATATTTTGCAAATTGTTACAAAATCGTACCACTAATTTAAAAATTACACCTAAATTTTATTGTAGTAATTTAAAATCTCTATAATTGTTATACTATAAATAATATTACTTAAATATAAAAAAAAGAAAGAAAGTGCATGTGCCATTGATTGGAACAAGTG
>NW_006298708.1:0-213 GCF_000327345.1 Myotis davidii | reverse complement strand
CCCCCAACTGCCCTCCCCTACAGGTCTGGTCACTCCTAACTGACCTCCCCTGCTGGCTTTGTTGCCCCTAACTGCCCTCCCTTGCCCGCCTGATCACCCCCAACTGCCCTCCCCTGCCGGCCTTGTCGCCTCCAACAGCCCTTCCCTGTAGGACTGGTCACCCCAACTGCCCTCCCCTGTTGGTCATCTTGTGGCGGCCATCTTGTGTCCACA
>NW_006298707.1:0-273 GCF_000327345.1 Myotis davidii | reverse complement strand
AATGAAGACAGGATTTGATAGGGGAAATAAATACCCATCATTCTTAAGCATATTGATTTCATGGTCATGAGGGATGACAGGTCTAAATGTTGAATATTTCTCTACTCTAAAAGGAAGTCAGAGAAAATTTAGTTAAATACATTGGGAATGGGGCTTGTGTGAGAAATGACTAACTCAGCCCAGCATCCATGCACTCATATTCAGCAAAAACTTGGAAGTGCTAGGTACATGCCAGATTCTGGAGGGTACAAATACAAGGTACACATTTGCCAA
>NW_006298706.1:0-366 GCF_000327345.1 Myotis davidii | reverse complement strand
GGAAGCAAAAAGGACAATTTGCATTTTAGGCTTATATATATATAGTTATAGATTACTGTATTACTAGAGGCATGGTGCACGGAACCCCGAGGGATGTAGTAGTGCATGAAGCAGAAGGTGGCTGGGGAGGAGCCTGAGCCCAGGCTGGGCACCATGCCACTCCCGCTCATCCTGACCCCGCTGCACCTGCCACCACCGCTGCTCAGTAAGCTCGCTGAGCAGTTCTCCTGCTGTGGGAGCACAATGACCACCAGGGGGCATCTCCTGTGTTGAGCATCTTCCCCCTGGTGGTCAGTGCACATCATAGCGACTGATTGACTGGTTGTTCGATCCTTTGGTTGTTCAGTTGCTTAGGCTTTTATATAT
>NW_006298705.1:0-453 GCF_000327345.1 Myotis davidii | reverse complement strand
AATAGAGTCAGGGGCATAGAAAGGGAATGGACTATTTTCGGGGGGGATAGGGGTGTGGGGGGTGCGGGAAGAGACTGGACAAAAATCGTACACCTATGGATGAGGACAGTGGGGGGCTGGGTAAGGGCAGAGGATGGGGTGGGAGCTGGGTGGAGGGAAGCTATGGGGAGAAAAAAGATGAACTGTAATAATCTGAAAAATAAAGATTTAATTTAAAAAAAAGTTTGCTCATTTCTTCCTAGGATTCTGACTGAGACATAGACAATATATGAACCTAAAGTAGTCTAACTCTGTTTACTCCCCTCCAACTTATATGCCATTTTATTTATTAGTTTTAAGTTATGAATTCTTTCATTGATGTCACAATGAATCAAAGCCAAAGTCCTACTCACACCTAGGCTATTTTAATATTTAATTGATAAATGTAATATATATACAAAAAGTAATAAAATA
>NW_006298704.1:7188-10046 GCF_000327345.1 Myotis davidii | reverse complement strand
TGAACCAGGAGGTCACAGTTGGATTGCAGGTCAAGGCACATGGCCAGGTGCAGGCTGGGGGTCCTGCAGAAGGCAGCCGATCAGTGACTCACTCTCACCATTGATGTTTCTATCTTCTCTCTCCCTTCTTCTCTGAAACCAATAGAAATATCTATTTTTAAAAAGCAAAGAACGAAAACCATTGCAAGGCCCCCTGGTGGGTGTGGCTCAGTTGGTTGGGCCTGGTCCAGTGCAGGGAAAGCTGCTGGTTCCATTCTGAGTCAACTGGTCAACCAGTCACTTTGACATGCCCTGACCACCAGGGGGCAGGCTCTCCAATCAGTAGGTTAGCTTGCTGCTGGGTTCAGAGTTGCAGGGAGGGATTATGGGGTTGTAGGTTCAATCCCCTGTAGGGGGCATGCAGGAGGCAGCCAATCTATGTTTGCTCTCACATCTATGTTTCTCTTTCTCTCTCACTTTCCCTTCTCTCTCCAGAAAATCAATTTTAAAAAAACACCACACAATACACTGCAAGGCAATGTGCAAAGACTTGGGAAAAATAGCTAGAAAGGTAAAGAGTGCTTACAAACTGACAAGATATCAAACAGCCCCCTTAACCCCTAGAACAGCGATTCTCAACCTGTGGGTCGCAACCCCTTTGGGGGTCAAACGACCCTTTCACGAGGGTCGCCTAAGACCATCAGAAAACACACATATAATTGCATATTGTTTTGTGATTAATCACTATGCTTTAATTATGTTCAATTTGTAACAATGAAATTGGGGGTCACCACAACATGAGGAACTGTATTAAAGGGCCGCGGCATTAGGAAGGTTGAGAACCACTGCTCTAGAAGGATAAGCCTAGGAGGGGAAGGGAGGGCAGAGAGGCTGCCACCCCACTACCACTTCCGAGGAGTTCCATTTCACACGAGGTTGGAGATCTTGATCTATAAAATAAATAGGTTCTATCAAATTGTATACAAATTTTAAACTTGCATAGCAGCAAACAAACAAATAAACAAAACCAAAAGTGTAATGCAAGAGAAAAGAGACAATTCTTGTAATACACAGTGAGTGCTTACCAATCAGCACGTTTCGCTGAAATTAGCTTATTGGCCTTTTGTGTAGAAAGGGGAATTTTTGCCAGGAAGGATGATCCCATCATACTTCTGGAACCAGCGCATGGCCTCCTCTTTGCTGACTCATGTTTGGCCCCAGTGGAGCCTGTCCTTGTTTCTTGCCTGCAGTGCTGAAACCTGGCCTACCCAGCACCTTATAAGCCAAAGGCAAAAGTAGGGAGCAAGACAGGAAGGGCAGGGAGCCTGGGATCTCAGGATGGGACAGGGCCCGGGCCCTGGGAGCCTGGCCCAGGCCCTTCAGAGGCTCTTTGACATTCCTGGTCTCCGGCCAGAGAAGTACAGGGTCAAGGGTGGGTGAGCTGCTCAGACAGACAATAGTTCAAGTCTGTGGTTCTGTGGGTGAGGACAGGGTTGGTTTTTTTTGTTCAGGGTCAGGGGTGGGTGAGCTGCTCAGACAGACAATAGTTCAAGTCTGTGGTTCTGTGGGTGAGTGCAAGTCTGGGCCTCAGTTTCCTCATCTGTAAAATGGTAATAATTCTTGCTACACTATAGGGCTGTTGTGAGGACTTTAAGGGATAATGGGAAGGTCGAGAGCAAAAGGAACAGCCTGGCACCAAATCCCAGCTCCTCCACGAGTTCTGCACATGCTTCCACCTCGGGCCTCATGAAGGCAATGGTGGTACCCACCTCAGAGCGCTGGTGCAAGGAATAAGTGGACCAATCCACATAACAGCACTTACAGTGGGGCCCACTAAGTGTCATAGGAGCATGTGGCATCGTCATTATCATGACAGCCTGGCACCCAATAAGGTCTCAATAAATGTAACCAGAACAACACAACACCTACAGCGATTTGCTATCATGCAGCCACTCAGCTAAGACTCCCTCCCCTACTGGTCGCCTCACATGCTGTCTGCCACCTTGGCCAGGGTAATACAGTGATTAAAAGCCAAAGGCTGGACCACAGAAGTGGGTTCAAATTTGACTCTGTCACCTTGCTGAGTGGCATTGCTTGCTGTGTGACCTTGGGCAAGTGAACTCACCTCTCTGAGCTTCAGTTTCCTCCTACCTTCCATGGGGTAATAGAATATGGTAATAGAAATAGAATATGATCCTGTAAAATCACTTTCTATTATAAAGTAATTTATAGCTAATATAATAAAATATTCATAAATATGCATAATCCACATAATTGTTATTTATAAATGTAACATAAAAAGTACTTAATATGTAATATTGAATAAGATAATAGCATAAATCCTATATAATAAAAGCCTAATATACTAAGTGTCTGGTCATCTGGTCGGCCATTCAACCAATTAAAGTGTAATATGCTAAGGCTGCTCGACCACTTGCTATGATGTGCACTAACCACCAGCGGTCAAATAGTCAACTGGTCAATAGTCACTATGATGTACCCTGACCACCTAGATGCTCCACCGGTAGGTTAGCTTGCTGCTGGGTTCTGGCCAATTGGGACTGAGCGACAGGAGCCCTCCCATGGTCCCTCCCCTGCTGGTCAACTTCCCACATCCCTCCCTGGCCCCAACCATGCACTGGTGGAGTCCCTTGGTCTGGCCTATGCCCTCTCGCAATCTGGGCTGAAGGACCCTACCCCAGTGCATGAATTTTGTGCACCGGGCCTCTAGTATAAATATATAAAGCATGGAATATACTGCCCAGCACATGATAGTGGCTTAATAAATAGGAGCTCTTGCCCTAGCGAGTTTTGCTCAGTGGATAGAGCATCAGCCTGCAAACTGAAGAGTCACGGGTTAGATTCCGTTCAGGGCATAT
>NW_006298704.1:1222-6270 GCF_000327345.1 Myotis davidii | reverse complement strand
TGCGATACGTAATGTGTTAATACTAGAGGCCCAGTGCATGAAATTTGTGCACTGGGTGAGGGGTTGTCCCTCAGCCCAGCCTGCACCCTCTCCAACCTGGGACCCCTTGGAGGATGTCCAAATGGGGGATCGGGCCTAAACTGGCAGTCGGACATCCCTCTCACAATCCAAGACTGCTGGCTCAGAACTGCTCACCTGCCTGCCTGATTGCCCCTAACCGCTTCTGCCTGCTAGCCTGATCACCCCTTAACCACTCCCTGCGGGACTGATGGATGCCTAACTGCTCCCCTGCTGGCCTGATCACCCCCAACTTCCCTTCCCTGCCAGCCCGATCACCCCTAACTGCCCTCCCTTGCAGGCCTGGTCCCCCCCAACTGCCCTCCCGTGCTGGCCATCTTGTGGCTGTGGGTGCCGCCATCTTTGAGGGTGGGGAAGTCAGTTAGCATATTCCCTCCTTATTGGCTGTGGGCACCTCCATCTTTGCAGCCTGCTGCTCAGTCGTTTGGTCACCCCTCACTAACCCCCCTGCTGGCCTGGTCGCCCCATGTAGCCTGTTTGGTTGTCCATTCGGTTGTGATGGTCACTTGGGCTTTTATATAGATAGATATTCAGATCAGTGCTTAAGTTCATGCTGGCTCATCAGAACTCAGTACTCACACTTCTGCAAGGATGTCCCTGCATGGGGTTATTTCAATGGGAGTAACGTGATCCTCCAAGGCAGCCACAACTGTGTGGCTTGGAAACAGTGGTCCTCCAAGTGTGGCCCCTGAACCAGCAGCATGAGCATCCCCTGGGGACTCCTTAGAAATGCAGGTGCTGGGCCCCACCCAGTCCCACTGAGTCAGAAGTTCTAGGGATGAAAGCCCAACAACATCCAGGGTAAACAGGGGACCCCAGTCATCATCAAGAAACATCCTCTGAAAGTATTTCATCTATTTATTCAATAAACATCTACTGAGAACCTACTCTGTGCCAGGCCCTGAACTGCATGGCAGTGGGACACAGTGTAAGCAAGAGAGCCCAGGTCCTGCCTTACAGAGTTCCCAGTCCAGTTCCTCTTAAACTTGAGCACTTGTTATTTTCAATCTTTTATTTCCTTTTTCATTGCAACCCTTATCTACCTCGAGGATTTTCTAAGAACAGCTCAAGTAAAGCCATGGTCTGCTACTTACAGCAAGGAGGCCCACAGTTCCGAGAGAGACTCCCCCAAGTTTGCCCAACGCGAAGCAGGGAGCCAGTGGGGCACCATGGGCCCTTGCTTATCTCTAACTCCAGGTCCGGGTCCACAGGGTGGGCTTCTTCAAAACCCTGCTGACTGCACCAGGTAAATGTTCGTGTGAGAAACATCCGAACCTGTAGAGGATTTTAATGAGTTTATTTGAGCCGAACAGGCCACATATGCTGGGGAGCAAGATCTCAAAAGCTAGGAAGAACGGCAGTTTTGCAGTTTCTCTTATGCATTTGTAACTAAGAAGTAAATTCAAAGAAGATTATCTGAAAGTGGGAGAAAGCAAGGCAGGGATTGGATTATAGGCTCGTTAACAAGATTCTGTGCTTTCTTAAGGGTGTCTATGCCTTTGAGGGGTATCACTTCTGACTTCTCAAAGGTGTGTTAACCTGGATGCACAAGAACAATGGACAGAGCTGATTTAAAAGCCTCACACTAAAGTAGCTCTCAGCCTGGGGCCTGACTACCCACTTAGGAATTTATAATCAGATCACCCTGAGAAGCTGCTTTCCATAGAACCCCTTCTATCTATTTCCCTGCTGGATTGTGGGCTGCCAGTAGTGGTGTCCCAGAATCTCTGCCCGGGACTAATAGCCACTCCCTCTTGTGTTCCTTCCGGGTTAGGAATGGTAGTAGCTTCTGGCTCTTAGCTGGGCCTGCTGCTTACCTTTACTGGTGTCCCTTAGCCATGCCCCACCCCTGTACATTGTTGCTTAAACAAATCCCTTTCTCCATTTGATGGTGGCATTGGTCTCCTGCAGGGATCCTGGCTGATACAGTCACATAGTCACACCCACACTCAACTCTAGCTGGAGTGATGGGAGTCCCATGCTTGGTTTAGGTCACTGTCGGAGCAGCCAGAGCACAGCTGCTCTGAGTCCGTATATTTTTCGGAATTCTTCTTGATTATGCCACCTGTCAGGGCGGGTTCCCTCTCAAACCCTATCCATTGCACTAACTGTTGGGTCTGAGCCCTTCTGCCAGGGGGCTTGGACCTTCTTGGGGCTGGGTTTACCTGGAGAAGCCATGAGCAGTGTGGGTGTATAAGAATGAGTCTTTATTGTAGAAGCCAATGGCCATATAGTCATCAAACAAAACAGTTCTTCACAGCAAAGTCCCATACAGGCAGCCGCACACCGGCTGGTGAACAAATACATCTGTCCCACAAAAATAGCATTAGCCTCTGTGCCCACACCTATTATCTGAGCAGCCACACGCTGCCCCCTAGACTCATGGCCTCACATAGTAGCAGCACCTGAGCTCTCTGCCTTAGCAGCTTCTTCCACCTCTCTAGCCTTTCCTGCACATATAGCAGCTGCATCCTCTGCGCCTGTCTCTTCCCCCAGCACTGGCTGGCTAACATGCATTATACTATTTAGACCAGCGGTTCTCAACCTGTGGGTCGTGACCCCTCTGGCGGTCAAATGACCCTTTCACAGGGGTCGCCTAAGACCATCCTGCATATCAGATATTTACATTATGATTCCTAACAGTAGCAACATTACAGTTATGAAGTAGCAACGAAAATAGTTTTATGGTTGGGTCACAACATGAGGAACTCTATTTAAAGGGCCAGAAGGTTGAGAACCACTGATTTAGACCAAAGAGGCTTCTTTCCAAGTAGTGACCCTGCTGCTCACCTTCACATAGTCCTCGGACATTCTGGGAATGGAGCCTGTTTTGTTTTGTTTTGTTTTTTAAAGATATTTTTATTGATTTAAGAAAGGAAGGGAACGGGAGAGAGAAACATCAATGATGAGAGAGAATTATCAATCAGCTGCCTCCTACACGCCCCGCACTGGGAATGGAGCCCGAAACCCGAGCATGTGCCTGTTGTGCCCAGATTTCAAGATTCCTAAGAGCCCACCAGGGAGCCAGCCAGTCCAATGCAAAAGCAAAGAGTCCTTCATTTCGAACTAGTTCGGCTCCCCGACCACACTCACCGATGCAACGGTAAGCCTAGTGGCCGAGAGAGCGAAGCCTGATGGGACGAGGAGTTTTGTAGGGGGGTGGAGCAAGGGGAGGGGAGCTGACCATGGGCCCTGCCGATTGGCCAGGTGCAAGTCGGGTCTTGTTACACAGGATGTGGTCATCTCTATGGCACGCACGTCCCTTGATTGTCATTGGTTAGTTTAAAGAAATCCTGGGCGTGGCCAGCAAAGGCCGGGGCTTCCAGGAAGGAGGTACCCTCCTGAGCACATGGCGGCTGCCCCAACATGGAGGGTATGGGGCAAGATGGAGGGCGCAGTCCTCGCCCTTTCATGCCCTTGACTGGAATCAAACTCAGAACCCTTCAGTCTGTAGGCTGACGCTCTATCCACTGAGCCAAACCAGCTAGGGCAAGGACATTCTGATTAAGATTCCCATGTTCAGAGTGGCCTTGGCAATCTGGCGTACTATCAACAAGGCCTCCACACTCTAATTAGCCGTGACTATTCGGCAACTGTGGTGTGGTTCCCACCGTCACTCAAGATTCACCAGGAATGATTTGGGGGAGGGGCTTTGCCGAAAAGAAGGCATGAGAAATTTTTGTTTGGCGGGCAACAATGGTGTCTCTTTTATCCAGTTTAGAGACAGGAATAAAGTTTCCTCTCTTATTTGACTGTTCACATGTTAGAGCTTTTTATTTTTTTTTAATATATTTTTTTTTATTGATTTCAGAGAGGAAGGGAGAGGGAGAGAAAGATAGAAACATCGATGATGAGAGAGAATCATTGATTGACTGCCTCCTGCACACCCCTTACTGGGGATCGAGCCTGCAGCTGAGGCATGTGCCCTTTACCAGAACCAAACTGGAGGCCCTTCGGTCCTCAGGCTGACACTCTATCCCCTGAGTCAAACCGGCTAGGACTTCCGTGGGCAAACTACGGCCCACAGGCCGGATCTGGCCCATTTGAAATGAATAAAATTAAAAAAAAAGACCGTACCCTTTTATGTAATGATGTTTACTTTGAATTTATATTAGTTCACACAAACACTCCATCCGTGCTTTTGTTCCGGCCCTCTAGTCCAGTTTAAGAACCCATTGTGGCCCTCAAGTGAAAAAGTTTGCCCACCCCTGGGCTAGGGGGATAATTTTATTTTTTTATTTTTAAATATATTTTTATTGTTGATAGTATTACAGATATCTCCCATTTCCCCCCTCTTAACTCCCTCCTCCCAGCCCCTACCCCTCCACCCCTGGTCTTCACTACCCTATTGCCTGTGTCTATGAGCTATGCATATAAGTTCTTTGGTTTATCTCTTCTCATCCCCTCAACCCCACATCAAGGTATGTTAATCTATTCCATGCTTTGGGTCTTATTTTGTTGGCCAATTTATTTTATTCATTAGAATCCACAAATAAGTGAGATCATGTAATATTTGTCTTTCTCAGATTGGCTTATTTTATTTAGCATAATATTTTCCAGGTCCCTCCATGCTGTCCCAAATGATAAGAGATCCCTCTTTTCTACAGCTGCATAGTATTCCGTAGTGTACATGTCCACAGCCTATTTATCCACTCATCTACTGATGGGCAATTGGGCTGTTTCCAGATCTTAGCCATTGTAGGTAATGCTGCTATGAACATAGGGTGCATACATCCTACATCCTTTCTGATTGGTGTATTGGGGTTTTTAGGATATATTCCAAGAAGAGGGATCACTGGGTTAAATGGAAGTTCCATTTTTTATTTTTTGAGGAAATTCCATACTGTTTTCCATAGTGACTGCACCAATCTGCATTCCCACCAGCAGTGAACTAGTGTTCCTTTCTCCACATCCTTGCCAGCACTTGTGGTTCATTGATTTCTTTTTTATTATTATTGATTTCAGATTCA
>NW_006298704.1:0-913 GCF_000327345.1 Myotis davidii | reverse complement strand
CCTGTATTGGGGATAACATTGGCAAATATATTCTCCCATACAGTGAGCTTTCTTTTGTTTTGTTGATGGCTTCTTTTGCTGTGCAGAAGCTTTTTATTTTGATGTAGTCCCATTTATTTTCTCCTTAGTTTCCTTTGCCCTAAGAGATGTATCCATAAACGTATTGCTACGTGAGATGTCTGAGATTTTACTGCCTATGTTCTCCTCTAAGATTTTTATGGTTTCATGCCTTACATTTAAGTCTTTTATCCATCTTGAGTTTATTCTGGTGTATAGTGTAAGTTAATGGTCTAGTTTCATCTTTTTGCCTGTGCCTGTCCAGTTTTCCCAACACCATTTGTTGAAAAGACAGTCTTGACTCCATTGTATGTTCTTACCTTCTTTGTCAAACATTTATTGACCATAATGGTATGGGTCAATTTCTGGGATATCTGTTCTGATCAACTGGTCTATATGCCTGTCCTTGTGCCAATACTAGGCTGCTTGGTTGTAATGGCTTTGTAGTGTAGTTTGATATTCGATACTGTGATTCCTCCTGTCACGTTCTTCTTTCTCAGGATAGCTGCATCTATTCGGGGTCGTTTATGGTTCCATATAAATTTTTGGAGTATTTGCTCTACTTCTGTGAAGTATGACGCTGTGGGTCTTGGTGACAGTGAACGTGGTGGCGGACCCCGGTGTGACCGAACCCAGGCGCTGCTCCCTCTCTCACTACCGCTGGTTGGACCCCAGGGCGCTGGAGGCGGTCAAGGCGCTGAGGGACCACTACGTGAGTGATGCCCAGACCCCCAGTCCCAGGGGACGCTGGTCCCACCAGGGTCGGGATCCTGGACCTTACCCCGAGGGCCCTGGCATCCCAGCATCACGCAGGCGCATCTCGGATCTCAGGTCTGAATTCTGACCAGCGGCACCC
>NW_006298703.1:16155-16528 GCF_000327345.1 Myotis davidii | reverse complement strand
GAGAAGCACCTAGTACTTTTATCTTGATGAGCCTGGAGACTGCTGGCGTCACAGTTTAGGAAGAGAAATAAAACTTCCCCCCCTCCCCGACCTGGGCCCCCTGAACAGCTGACTTCTGTGTTTACTGAGACGGGCTTATAACTCTCCCTCGTCTTTCCCTCCCTGCACCTGCCTTGGCTGTTCCTGGGTGATTTATGCTTTGTGTTCTCTGGTCAGAGAAGGGGCATTGAGATTCCCACTCCCCTCCTGCATTCTTTAGTGAGGAGAGGCATTTACCCATTTGCTCTCAAGTGTCCTTGCTTTGGGGAGATGACGGCTTGTTATTAATGACAAGCTGGCTGCAAGCTCTCCATGGAAAATTATTTAATTTTTC
>NW_006298703.1:13919-14647 GCF_000327345.1 Myotis davidii | reverse complement strand
ACAAATACAAAGACAACAACAACAACAACAGAAATAACAATGACTAGCATCTGTGAGCCCTTCCTCTGTCCTATGTGTCTTCCATACACAGTCTCTTTTCATTATTCCCACCACCTTGGCGGGGGCACTAATGAAATGGCCACTTACAAGCATGAGGGGCACAGCTTACTGGTTCAGGGCAACCGCGCCAACGTAAAGCCTGCCGCACAGTCTGCCCCCACCAGCTGTGTGACTGTGGGCAAGGCACTCAAATGGAATTCAGCCTCCGTTTCCTCCTCCATGAAACGAGAAAACAAAAGGCCAATATACCTCAAGGGCTTAAAACAGATTCAGCAGCTTATGTTCTCAAAAACCAGCGGTGGCTTCCGGCCCTGCTCTGCGTTACCTGCCCATTCCTGCACACAGCAGATCCGCAGCGAGCTGAGCCCCTCTGGGCACTGGGGCTGCATGTCCTGTGTGTCCCAGCACTCTGCCTAGTTTACCATGGTCTTGCCCCCTGACCCGCTTGTGGATGAACTTGCCACAGGTGAATTCTGCCCCTGTGAAGTGGAGGAGAGTCGGGCGGCAGGGCATGGAGTGGGGGGAGGCCGGGGGGGTGCACCCCACTTCACTGAGGACTCTGGGACCTTAATCCGTGGGAGTGGGGAGGAGGTTTGGAGTCTCCCCAACATTCTACCAGTGTCAGGAAGACTGGCTTTCCCTCCTTCTTCTCCTCTGCAGCTCTACCA
>NW_006298703.1:10259-12912 GCF_000327345.1 Myotis davidii | reverse complement strand
CTTCCCAGCACACAGGACTTCTTTCTCAGAAGGCCCGGAAGTCTCATTCCAAATTTGGGAGACAAAAGACTGGAGAAAGTATAAATAAAGACAGTTTCCTCCATATTTGGGGACCCAGAATTTGAAAGACACATTTTTCTCTGGGCCTCCACAGAATGTAATAATAAAATGTAACTCCTGTAATCTGTGCTGCAGTTCAGCCTTTGCTTCGGCAGGGTGCTGTGACTATAGTCAGCTGGCCTGCTTAATAAAGGCTCTTAAATTTGACTTCGGAGTCGGTGGTCTATCTCGCTGAGTGAACCCATAACATTTGGAGGCCCCAGCGAGATCCCTGGCAGGGGTGAGAGGGACACCTTATTTAGGGCTGGAGGCTCTCCCCCGGCAGGGAGGAGAGGGACCCCTATTTAAGGCAGGAGGCTCTACCTCACTTGTTGCCGGGCATGCAGCGAGATACCCCATATCCCTGTGGGGAATGACTACCAAGGAGGCCTCCAGTCTCCATCCCAGGTTCCAGGGATGCGGAGGAGACTCCACCCAAAACTTTCAATTTGGAAACCGAGCCACCTGGACTCTCAAGAGAGAGGTAAGGACCAGTCGTTAAACAGGAATTGGGACGTCCCACGGAAGGACCTATATGGAGGGCTGGACACAGCAATAGTCCTGGTCCTGACCCGTGGCTACGATGGTGGCCGGGGTCTCTGGTTCGTGCGGCTGTAGGCTGCACCGGGTTTGTCTGTCTGGTGTTTGTTATCTTGGTGTTTATTGTCAAAAAGTCGTCTGCTTCTGTGTGCACCCCGCTGCAATGTTTTTTGAAAAATTTTCAGGACTTCAAGGAGTGATCTGCAGGTTCCGGGCAACGTTAGGTTGCATTTGGCTGGTTTGTTTTGTCTCTGTTCTTTGTTGTCTTTGTCTTTGTCAAAATGGGTTAGGGTCAGTCATCTTCGTGGACCCCCTACCAGCCTGGCCCACTCCGAGCAGGTGGAAGGGGAGCTTGATCACCTCCCGGGAAGCCATAGAGCTCCCTTAGGCAATTAGTCAGGAATTGGTTGGGTTGCTTAAACTCTGAGTAAACATTTGGTAGAAGTAAAAAACTCGGACTGTCTAGTGTATAAATGTAAGTGTGAGAGTTTGTGGGAAGTGAAAGCTACTTTGTGCTGTCTGGCTATACACAGAAGTGTATTTGTTATCTCTTTCTGTTATTTGTTTAAAGATAGGGCAAACCCTGCTTTAAGGGGAAGACAGGGAACTTTTAATTGCTTTTCTCTGATGTATAATTTTGCTGTGTTAGTTTAAAATTTTAGAAGTCTAGGGTTAATTTAAGGTATAAGGTTGCAACCCAGAGAAATTTAAACAAAGGCTTGTTGGGTTAAGTACATTTTCTCATGGCCTGTGTAGGGTGAGGGAGAGGGACTGCTGGAGTTTTATCATGTGGTCCTGAGGCCTGCACTTGCCTGCCCTTCCTGATAGATTTACAGTAGGTCTCTGTTGGGGACAGCATCCACTCTAACTGGGGGAGGAAGAGAGCTGAAAACTGCTCAGGAGCGGGTGTGAGATGGGGTAGTGGCAGTAGGATTCACTAGATAGGGTGGTAGGCTCTCAGCCTGCTGAGATAGAGGAGCCTTAGGCTGGGGGACAGGGGGATAGTCAGAGAGGTCAAAAGTGGTAAAGGAGGAGAAGGATTTGAGCCTCTGGGGTTTAGAGTAAAGAAGGAAAAATCTAGGAGAGAGCAGCTAAGGACAGAGTAAATGGTTAATGCAGAAAAAGAGGGGGGTGAGTCGGCAGGGAAAGCAGATCAGAAGTTTTGTTGATTTTTACTTATCTGCTGGACTCAAGGTCACAAAATGCTAAGCACAGTAAGTTTCTCTCTGCCCTCTTTTGTTTTCTTTAACCCTTCTGATACTAAATTAGACTGATACAGTATACTTGAAACTGCATAGGGAAGGAAGCACCTGCTCTTAGTAATCTAGGAAATACTGGCTATTTACTTTATAGTAATCATTAAAGGATTGAGGTTTCTAAGAATAAGGAATTACTGAGTAGAAGGTCTGAGGCATGATTATGCATTTTTTAAAGGACATAGAAAGAAGGTCTAAAGGCTAATTTTAAAGTATAAAATTTAGAAAGGTTGTGTATGTGATAAGAAGGAGAAGAGAAATGTTAAAAGGAAATTAATTGGAAGCCAGAAAGGGACTGGCAAGGAAAACCAGAAGATCTTAAGGCAGGTCAGTGGCTTTTTCTCCTTATGTAATTCCTCCGAAATTTGGCAATGCTAAATAAGTCATGGCAATACATTTCTTTGCATAAATTCAAACAGACCAGCTTCCAATAGTGGTTTTATTGAATGAAAACCTTGACTGGAGTACCATGTTTTAAGGAGCCCTGTCTGAGCTCTGAAGACTTGAAGCCAATAAGAGTGCCACAGGAAAGCCTGGTATCCTGCTTGGGAGCCCTGAAGATGGCTGGCGCTGGAGCATCAGGCTCATGCCCTACCATCACTGGTGGTTCGTCAGAGTAGAAGGGGAGCAATAAGGATGCCTCTGCATCCCTGAGGAGCCCCCACACACTCTGGGACACGATGAATAGGAGGGCTACTGAGATGGGCCTTAAAGCAAGGACAATGGGCAGCAGACACTGCAGGCAGGCCTGATGGCAC
>NW_006298703.1:8682-10222 GCF_000327345.1 Myotis davidii | reverse complement strand
GGCCAAATTGAATACAGTAAATAAGTTAGTATTTTAATAAACAGAGGGATAATTTTAAGGAGAAAAACTCTATTTCAATAGAGGTTATTAAAACTGAAATGTCTTCTTTCCCTCCCACCAGACCAGTTGTTACAGTTTGTCTCCACCAGGTCACAAGCCCACCTCCTTCTGTGCCCAGGCCTCATCGTCCCTCTGACAGACAGCAGGGATCTCTTGGCTCTCAGAGAAACTTCTGACCCTCCTCAGCTTGAAGCAGCTACAGAAGAGAATTCAAAGCCCATATTCCCTGAAAGAGTTCAGAGCCAGGATCCTTGAGATAATATAGTAGGCAGTTAGACAGACATGAGCAGAGCAAGGACGATGGACCAACTGGCACTGATTCCCCAGAAGCAAGAGGAAATTAGGCTGCAGACGAAGCAGCCTTAGAGGCTGCCCTAAAACCAGTGGGGCCTTTACAGATTCTAGTGACTCTTCCAGACCCTCAACTACCCATCTCCCCAGTTTACTCAAGTTCTTTGAGGCTTTCCAGTCTACCCAGAAAGCAGACCAGAAGCATGCCCGAGATGATCTACCTGTATCCGGTTCATCCCTTCCAACCTGGTGACACTGTTTGGGTAAAGAAATTTGCCACCCAAGGACTGAAAGGACCACCCCCACGGCAGTCAAGGTCGACAGGATCCCCACGTGGCTTCATCACACCCCGCTTAAGACAGCCCAGGCAAAATGAAAAGTCCAGGACTCTTCGGACCCTCTGGAGATTACTCCTGGCCCTAAAACAGGCCCACGGACTTTATTCGGCAAAGAATTAATTCTCCTCAGGAGTCAATATAACTCCCTCCCCAACAATGACCCAAAAGAGTCAATGATTTGACTCATGTACATAAAACCAGTGGGGAATGTACTGGGCTGAATATCTGGCACTTTGGCCAGACGGGTCGCACTGTGCTGACTGTTCCTAAAACTCATAGATAGGAAGGTGCTGACATCAGGCCAGACCTTCAGATATGGTCTCATGGCCCCTTCCCAGCACACAGGCCTTCTTTCTCAGAAGGCCCAGAAGTCTCATTCCAAATTTGGGAGACAAAAGACTGGAGAAAGTATAAATAAAGACAGTTTCCTCCATATTGGGGGACCCAGAATTTGAAAGACACATTTTTCTCTGGGCCACCACAGAATGTAATAATAAAATGTAACTCCTGTAGTAGGCACTGCAGTTCAACCTCTGCTTTGGCAGGGTGCTGTGACTGTGGTCAGCTGGCCAGCTTAATAAAGGCTCTTAAATTTAAATTCTGAGTCGGTGGTGGTCTATCTCGCTAAGTGAACCCATAACAAAAGCTCACCTGGAAGATGAACAATTTACTGCAGGAACCAGCCCGCCAGCCCTTGGCAGAACCCCAGCCCTCTGCTCCCTGTCAATGGCTTCTTTGGCATAGCCTTTGTCTATTTCCCCATGTAATCAGGTGTCTGCAGTGTCCTTTAAGCAAGGATGTCTGCAGACTAAGCATAAAGATTCCAGTAAACACCCAGGGGCTCCGACTTG
>NW_006298703.1:7275-8170 GCF_000327345.1 Myotis davidii | reverse complement strand
CTCCTCCGGAGGCCAGAGGCTTTTGCCTCTGAGTTTCATGACTCTGAGCCAATAAACTGCATGACAAGCTCTGGGCGAGGACCCCTGCATGACAAGCTTGGAGTGAGCAGCTTGGCAGAGGTTTGGGACAAGGCTCACCTGGCAACTCAACAGTCAAGTTCAAGTTTTTACCCGCCATACCCTGGTCTCAGGAGAGTAGGGGAGGCAGTAAACTCGGGGGCCCAGAGTCATCTTTACCTACCCCCAAACCACCCTTGACCCCTCGGGGGGTGCTGAGTCCTGAGGATCCAGTGTCCACACTGTGTGACCCTGAGCTAGTTCTAGGCCTATAGTGACAACACTGTAGGCCTCCTCCCCACCCTCTATCTGGGCCAGTGCCAATTGGTGTAGAGGTAAGCAGGTGTTTGGGGATTGGTTGGTTTAGCCCAGTCTCTCCAGCCTGGCTTCCTCTAGGTCAGAAACTGGGGGCAAAGGCTTCCCAGGAGGAGGGGAGAGGAGGTTGTGTGGAACTAGCTGCTCCAGACAGAAGGTGCCAGTCTCAGGGTCAGGAAGCTGAGGGGCCTGGTCCAGGGTGGGGATAGGTGTTGCTCAAGGCTGGGGTGGCTCCAGGGAGTGGAGCTGGCCTGGGAGTTGAGTGGAGAGCAGGGGGTAATGTAACTGTGTCTCTTCCTCTCCCTCTGGTTCTTCCCTTGTATTTTCCCGGGTGACCCTTCCCTCCTGAGCCCCCATTCACCCATCCCTGAGCTCTCCCTGTCCTGTTACAGCAGTCACCTGACCCGCCCTGACCCTATTCCACACACCCTCTCCCTCCACCAGCTTGTCTCTGCCTCTGAGCTCCCCCTTACTGCCCCGTCCTAGGCCCCAGGAGCTCACCCTCTGCCTGCCCTTCAGGATG
>NW_006298703.1:0-862 GCF_000327345.1 Myotis davidii | reverse complement strand
GTAGTGAATTTTCCATCACCTCCCTCAGTCAAGGCCAGCTCCTCCCTTCCCCTGACCAGCTGAGGGATGAGTACAGCTTTCCTTTCCTGCCTGGAATGAGAACTATAGCGTGGGGAAGGACTTCCTGTGTTTTCTCTGCTCACTATGGCCAAGTTCACAAGAGGACATTCCCAAGCTCAGCATGAAGGCTGCCTGAGGCTCTGGGTCTTGGAATGGAAGTTCCCGCCGTCCCAGCTCCCCCTCTGACGCTCAGCCATGGGCGCTGGCCTTGTCACCTTCTCTCCTCCAGCCCCTCTTGCTGTGCGACCTCAGCTGAGTCACTCTCCCTTATGGACCAACCTCATCAGGAATCCTGCCCTCTGGGTCCTTGGCATCAGGGGGCAGGTGACTAGGGTGACAGCGACGTACGTTCACCTGCCTGGGGCACCTGGGGTATTTGTCAGGCTTGGATGGGGCATCCTGAGGGACGGAAGAGAAGGCCTCACCAGGAGGTGACCTGCCCTCCTTCTCCTTTGGGGGGATGTTTGGTCCGTTTCTTCGTTTGTAAATAGCGTGATTGGTGGGCAGTCCATAGGTTGAAGAGAGAGAGATAGACAGGATGAACTATGATAGGTAGGTAGATAATAGATGATAGACAGACAGACAGAATCCACTATTAGATAGGTTGATAGGTAGACGCACAGACTGACAGACCTGATTCACCATGTTAGATTAAAGATAGATAGATGATAGATTGATAGATAGATAGATAGATAGATACATAGATAGATACATAGATAGATACATAGATAAGAGATAGAGAGATAGGCAGGACGTCCGCACTATACACAGAGCCTGGCCAGCAGAAGGGGCTCATTGGTGG
>NW_006298702.1:0-291 GCF_000327345.1 Myotis davidii | reverse complement strand
TGGGGCAGGAACCAGGGGAAGAGGGGGTGAGGGGATGAAATGGGGGAGATCTGTAATACTCTCAATAGAGTTTAAAAAATCAATTTAAAAAAGTATAAGGAGAGACAACACAGATATGCAGCAGTAAGAAATAGAATCTATACTAATAAAAGGATAATATGCTAATTAGACCAGACATCTTCCAGACGACCATCCGGACATCCTTCCTGACAAAGCCAGGCCCGGGCGAAGCCACCTGCCCCCAGTCCTGGGGGGGCACCAGTGGCTGTGGCTGCAGCCCGGGAGAGGGAG
>NW_006298701.1:0-251 GCF_000327345.1 Myotis davidii | reverse complement strand
GGCAGTGTCAGCTAGGATTTGGTGGGCTGTCACTCTGAGGTAGTGGTGGGGCCATTGTCTCACTTGTGGCAAGCCAAGTGTTGCTTTGTAGGCACCAAATCCATGGTGCCATTTCTCTGTAAATGGCCAGTGTGAGTCACGGCAGCTACTGAATTGAGAGGCTGCCCTATTGGTGGTCAGTGCACATCATAGCGACCGGTTGGACAGTAGGACACATGTTAGCTTTTTATATATATAGACTAGAGGCCCAG
>NW_006298700.1:0-479 GCF_000327345.1 Myotis davidii | reverse complement strand
TGTTGATGGTTCCATTTGCTGTGTAAAAACTTTTTAGTTTGATGCAGTCCCACGTGTTTATTTCTTATTTTGTTTCCCTTGCCCATGGAGACATTTCAGAAAAAAATATTGCTACAAGAAATGTCTGAGATTTTACTGCTTATGTTTTCTTCTAAGATTTTTATGGTTTCAAGTCTAACATTTAAGCATTTAATCCATTTTCAGTTTATTCTTGTGTGTGGTGTAGAAGGTGGTCTAGTATTATTTTTCTTTCATATAGCTGTCAAATTTTTCTACAGCATTTATTGAATGGGCTATCTTACATTCTTTGTCAAATATTAATTAACCATAAAGCTGTGGGATTATTTCTTGGCTCTATTCTGTTCCATTGATCTATATGTCTGTTTTTATGCCAGTATCATGTTATTTTGATTACTATGGCCTTGTAGTGCAGTTTTATAGGTAGAGCGATCCCTCCAACTTTGTTCTTCTTTCTCAAG
>NW_006298699.1:0-823 GCF_000327345.1 Myotis davidii | reverse complement strand
ATAGGTCTTTTGTCTGAGATGTCATGTGTCATTAGTTGACCACAGTGTTAACCATCCAACTTTTCTCTTTTTTTAAAGATTTGCATAATTTATCCCATGCAATGCCTCAAATGGGATTTAATGGGAAGAAACATTTGTGCATCACAGAAGAATAATGAGAATCTTTATGAATGACACAGTGGTCACACAGGTGGTCTTGCCTTGGTGAAGGGTCATTGGGGAAGAATTCATGGCCGGCCTTTGTTACAGTCATAGCTAGAAAGCCAGTGTTTTGTTACAGTTGCCCGTTCCTTACCCAATTATGCTTGTTTGTGCTTATTGTTGATACTTTGCCAACTATTAAATTCTAATAGTGTTCATTTTTACTCAGATTCCCAGCTCACTGATACCTTTAACCTCTCTGGACTTTACACCTCTGCCTCTTTGACAGGTCTCTCTTTACTGCACGCCAATGTTGGTCTATGCCTGTAGCACCTTGGAGAGCACACATGTTATTATATTGACATTGTATATCCTGTGCTCTAATACAATTAATTTTTATGCCTTTGAGCAACTTGAAATTATTCCACACAGACTCACATGGTCAGAATATAAAGTCTTAAAGGAAACCGTTTGTGCAGGAAGAATGAGTAGAGTCTTCCTCTTTTCTTTGTATCTTATGCTGAGCTTCTGTGCCCCTCTCTGTGAGATTTTCATCGACTGACTTTTTGGTCCACGTTATTTATAACAGCAATTTCCTCTGTGTCTTACTCACTCATCTTGAAAATCATTCTAAGAAATCATGTCTTGTCAGAACAGTTAATCATTCGTGTTGAAGATATTC
>NW_006298698.1:0-247 GCF_000327345.1 Myotis davidii | reverse complement strand
TGGCTAGCACTTCCAGTACTATGTCAAACAAGATTGGTGAAAGTGGGAATCCCTGTCTCATTCCAGTTCTTAGGGGAAATTGTTTTAGTTTTTGCCCATTGACTATGTTGTTTGCTGTAGGTTTATGATATAAAGCTTATATTATGTTGAGGTATGATCCCTCTATTCCCAATTTGCTGGGAGTTTTTAACAGGAAAGGGTGTTGGATTTCGTCAAATACCTTTTCTGCATTAATTGATGTGATTAT
>NW_006298697.1:19579-24981 GCF_000327345.1 Myotis davidii | reverse complement strand
ACACAACACACATACATATATACAGCACATGACTCCTATATATATATGAACATATAATAAAAATACATTTTAAAAGCAAACAATGAATAAATGGGAAGTGAGAAGTGGAGAGAGCCTATTAAAACTCTCTCCAATTTCTTTTTTTTTTTGCTGTTTTGTTGTTAATCCTCACCTGAGGATATTTTTCCATTGATCTTTTAGAGAGAGTGGAAGAGATGAGAGAAACATTGACATGAGAGAAACACATAGGTTGGTTGCTTCCTGCACATGCCACGACCAGGGCCTGGGCCAGGGAAGAGCCTGCAACCAAGGTCCATGCCCAGGGACCTTTTGGTCTGCAGGCTGATGCTCTACCCACTGAGCAACCCGGCTAGGGCAAAAGCTCTCTCCAGTTTCTTGATGTCCTAAGCAGGTTTGAAACATTCATGACTTATCACAGCTCATAGGAGCTCACAATAATATAGTAAAGCCTCGATATAACAGACTAATTCAGGTGAGGGGGTGTCCGTTAAAGCTGACAGTCCATTATATAATAAAGTCAGTTTTCCAAATGAGTATGTTAAAAATTGACAAATTAGTTAATCTGTTTTTACTTATATAGACATGTTTGTGTCATTAAAATTAAGTATGTATGAAAAGTTTAATTTCACAGGAAGTTTTCTATATGTATTACAGTAATTTTAAATTTATATTGAATGCATGTGTTTGCCAGTCATCTTGAGTAAACAAATGCACATGGCTGGGGCATGGCTTAGCGCATGTGGCAACAGAAACAACTACCGCATGAGGCAGTGTGATCACGTACTAATCAATCCCTGAACATTGATTATGAGCGGTGACTCTTGGATTTACATATGCTCACTATAGTTGTAGATACGCAATATTTATTTATGTTGGCAAAATTACTACAGCTTTTTTCCCCCAACATATGGCCTATTTGCTAACATTTGTTAAAAATAACAGTGAATTAATAGTAAAAATAACCTGTTAATTTAATTATAAGCAAATCTTGGTTAAAAGCATTTTAAAATGAACAGGGTATTAATTTTCACATATGACATAAGGACTGGAAATTTTTCCCCTTAAATCCAAACTCCATTAAATTGAGGGCCGCAAAACCGAGGGTTTACTGTAGTGCTAAATAACAACTGTATAGTGGATTGTGATCTTCAAAGTACATTATTAATCTGGACCACTGAAGGCTGAGTTGGTTTTGTTGTGAACATCCTATTTCTACCGATTAAAAAAATGAGGTTCAAGGAGTTATGAATAAATATCACAGCTTAAACCCTAGTTGTTGACTTCAAATCCTATATTCCTTGTATTGCATCAGGCTACTTACTTATAGGCTCCTACAGTGTTTCTGAGACAAACCCACACTCTAGGGCTGACCTAAGGACCCGGTAGAAAGGAATGAGCAAAGCTGCAGGACAGGACTAGTTGTACCCCAGCTAGGATTTGATGGGTCACATGACTTCAGGCAAATCATTTTATTTTTCTGGGTCTGAGTTTTATTTTATAAAAAGGAAACTGAAGTGCTATATACCTCAATGTATTTGATTCAAAATGTCTCCCCTAATTAACATTATGATGCATGCAGTGAATATGCAATTACATTTAAACTCAGTATAATTAAGAATGCGGTATGCTTAAAATGGTGATTCTTTTAATTGATCTATAGGACAGATTTAGCTCATCTATAGATTTAAATGTCTTACAGATAGATTTTTAAAAGAAATGTAATGCCTTGTAAAATCTTTGCTAGTTCACTCATACCAGCTCTTTTCCTTCCTTGCCCATGAATAAATTAACAGAAGCAAAGTAATCTAAACTTTATTCATAATTATACTTTGTATAGATTCTATGAACATGTAAGTAATGGTTTTCAGGGGGATACCTATTTCAAAATAGAAGGTCCCTTTTTGCCAAGGGCTTTCCTATAGTGGACTAAAAACTCAACTGCTTTAATTTCAGGAATTCCACTTACCCTATTTCCCCAAATTTCATTCAAGTGCTCTTTTCTCTTTATTAAGTGGGACTGGGGAAGGGGTGGTCTGGAATTGACCTTAAGCAGAGGTATAGAGCTTTGAACTTCAATATCAGCTTGTTTCTTTCAGGCACATTTAAACTTCTCTCAGTCTGTACTCAAATGTCCAAGATGTTAACATCGAAGCCCAATTTTTTGCAAAATGCAGAAGAGTCCGCTCTCTTGGCCAGACTGTGAGGGTGGTGTGCTCAAACCCTCAGAATCGGATTGCACTGCTTGTGTTGTGAACAGGATTCAGCCTGATGATGTACTCAGTGCACACAGTCTAAAAGAAAGATGCTTCCTCTATCCTTTTGCTGCCACCAACTCCCTTTGATGACAGACATAATCCCACCTCACAGCTTCAAGTCATAGTGGTTCATAAAAACCTGAGACCTCAATTGCAATTCTAGCAAGGGAGCAAAGCTGGGGGGCAGTTAAAGGGGGGCTGATTCATCTCTAAGAAGGAAAAAAGGGCATTCTCTGGCTGTGTGTTCACCTCAGATGGCCATAAACGTAGTACCACCAGGCCAGCCGGCTGCTGGCTCAACACTGCTGATTCATGAGATGCTGGATGCTGCCTCGGGGTGATGATGACCTCACTTCACACATCTCTCTTCTGGGGACCAGCCCTGTCTCTGCAAATGCCTCCAGGCCAAGTTTGAATGTGCCATTGATGACATTCGAATTACTCATTTTTCTTTCCAAACTGACTCCCTCTTCTAGCTTTCTATTTCTATCTGGCATCAGCAGCCACCCTCTCCCTAATGAGCGGTCTCAGCCATTGCTGCCACCTCTTTTTCTTTTGTTGTTTATACCCACCTATTGATACTTACAGATTTTTAATCAAATTAAAGAAATCTGATACTTGGCCTCCTACAATCTGATTTCCTTGATTTCAGACCCTCTTCCCTGAATGTTCAGCCTCTGTAACTATTTAGTGTAATAGTCCTAACCCCCCCCCCCTTTTTAAAAAAATATATTTTATTGATTTTTTACAGAGAGGAAGGGAGAGAGAGAGAGAGTTAGAAACATCGATGATGAGAGAAACATCGATCAGCTGCCTCCTGCACATCTCCCACTGGGGATGTGCCCCGAACCCAGGTCCATGCCCTTGACCGGAATCGAACCTGGGACCCTTCAGTCCGCAGGCCGACGCTCTATCCACTGAGCCAAACCGGTTTCCGCCCAAAACCCTTTTTAGTCATGTCTCGAGGTAATCAGCCAGGCCCAGTGGGGAAGAGCATGAGCTCAGCGTGGCCCTGCCCTCACCGGCTGTGCAAACTCCGCGAGGATAGACACAGCTCTCCAAGCCTCACTTCCCGTGTGAAATGGAAAAACATCCGATCTAATAGAATTGTTCTGAAGTTTAAATGAAATGAATCCAGTGCTAACAACATATTAAAGGATCACTTCCTTCATTCATTTAGTCATTTAAAAATATTTGAGTACACCTGAAACTAATACAAAATAATATGGAATGTAAACTATAATTGAAAAATAAAATAAATATTTATTGAGACCTGCAGTAGGTTGAATAGTTTCCGCCCTCAAAATTGATGTTCCCTTGGGACCTCAAAATACGTTTTTATTTGAAAATAGGCTTTTTGATGGGTAATTCATTAAGGATCTTGAGATAACATCATCCTGGATTGAGTGTGAGCCCTAAGTCCAATGTCTTTATAAGCAGAGAGGACACACAGAGACTCACAGGGGAGATGGCCAGGTGAAGACAGAGGCAGAGATTGGAGTTATGCTAGTGCAACCTAAGGAATTCCGGGGAGCACCAGAACTGGAAGTAAGGAAGGCTCCTTCCCTAGAGTCTTCAAAGGGAGCATGAACTTGGTCGACACCTTGATTGCAAACTCCAGCCTCCAGACTGTGTGAGAATAAATTTCTGTAGTTTTAAGCTACAAAGTTTGTGGTAATTTGTTATGGCATCCACAGGAAACTAATAAAAACCATACCATGTGACAGACATTGTTCTGGGTGTTGGAAGGATACAGCAATGAACAAAAAGGACTAAGTTCCTGCCCCTGTGCAGCTTCAATAGTTATTATTGTTGTTGTTGGTCTAGTGGCTCCTCCTAATGCCTATAAAGGTGAAGTCCAAAATTCTAATTATTTAGATTAACAAGCCTCAGGTTCTTTATCTGTAAAATGGAAATACTCATACCTAATATAATTGCTTACGGCTAGGAAGGTGGAACCTATAATCTGTCCGCTATTAGTTTTCATTATTCGCTAAAGCAGGGGTTGGCACACTTCTTTTGTGAAGAGCTAGATAGCAAACATATTAGAGGCTTTGAGTGTCATAGGCTCGCTGTAATATATATTGGTTTGTTTGTGTTATTTTCTAACCCTTTAAAAATTTAAAAGTAATTTTTAACTTACTGGACATACAAAAACAAGCCAGTTTGTCAATCCTAGCAAATGCTTCTACCTATAGTCCAACCTGGACCCTCAGTGTTACTTGATGGCACCATGTACACAGGTGCCAAGAGACACACAAAACAGCTAATTAATAATGCAAAGTACAAAGAACATAGCTGACAGATAAGTGCTGAAAATACTGGTACAGGTAGTAAATGCGATACGATGAGAAAAAGGCTAAGATCGGTGTGAACTTCAGCAGCGGGAAAGATCATGGCAGAGGCTGAAGGTGAGCCGGGTCTTGACAGAAGTGGAATGATTGAAGAGGGAAGAGATAAATATTTGGAGAATATACTTCGTGTATATGTGTGTATGGATTTATACACACATGTGTACAAATGCATTTGTATATGAGTGAAATAAGTCATATCATATATTTCCTCTCGAGGTATCCTCAGGATTCAAAAAATTCAGAATTCTACAATGACAGGGCCTTTGGAAACCTAAGTGTTAAAACTTTTGCTTCTTTATGATCATTTCCTAAGGTGAACCAGATCTAAAACAGCCTCTTGCACTTTAATCAAAGCCAGGAATGACAGAGTGATTACTCAAGAAAGTTGTTCCAAGTAAGGCCAGTTTTGATGCTTAACGGGCTCATTTTCTCTATTTAGTTAACAGAAAATAAGTTTTAATGTACGTACTCAAAGGGGTCTCACAGATACTCAGAAGACAGGACACCAGTTACTGTGCACTAACCAATAACACAGAAGCCGTTCTTCCTGTAGGAGATAAGAGCCATGCCTGTTCGTGTGTCTAATAGTGTCACACCCAACAGAAACAGGCTGATGAATGTCTTGGCTGATGAATGGCCAGGAGGATGAAAGACGGATGAAACCTGAGTCCTTCAACTGTGCCCCAACTACTGTTTAAACAGGGGACTGTGCTCTAGCCTGCCTCCACTGTCATCACCTCTCATCCCCCTTTTCTCTGCTATCAGAGGGAAG
>NW_006298697.1:3894-19496 GCF_000327345.1 Myotis davidii | reverse complement strand
GGTCACCTCCCCTGGTACCACTGCTTGAGCGATGCTCACCAGAAGGTGTTGCCTAAAGGGCCTCACACAGACAATGTCCCCCCCCTCAGGGGGAAGCTCTGCTGACAGGCTCGAGAAGGCCTTAAGGAGCAGACAGGCTGCTCCTGTCTTTCTCTCTTAATGGCTTTAATTGTGTTTTTCCTAATTTTGATTACAAAGCTCTGGAAATTCTACTTATTCACCCTCCCTATCTTCATCTTCCCTTCTCCTTTCATTCTTCTCCTCTTTGTTCTTTGATCCATCTTCATCCCAAATTGGTGGTTGGAGGAGGTGTGCGTGTGTGTGTGTGTGTGTGTGTGTGTGTGTGTAAGAAAGGGGCGTAGTGGAACTTTCCATAAAGTTTTCAGAGCTAATTTGACTTTTGGCAGCTCCCCAATTCTATAAATTAGTTTTTAGAGATTTGAAAGAGAATGAAAAACTTTTATCTAACTATTATTTTTACTAACCATAATTTGTCGTTATAATTACGTGCTCATTCGATAAATATATATTTTGTTGAAGCTATTGGGTTAGGTACCGGGAATGTAGAGATAAAAACTATAGTCCATATCTTCAGGGACACTAGTACCACTGTTGGAGCAATGTCCACCATAATATTTGGAGCAGAATATACTTCATGTATATGTATACATGGGTCCATACACATGTGTACAATATCTATATCTATATCTGAAATAAGTCATATATCCTATATTTCCTCTTGAGGTATCTTCAGGACTAGTGTGGTAGGTGATATGGCAGAAATAATCCGAGGGTGCTACTGAAGTGCGCCGGAAAGGCAGGTTACCCAGAATGCGGCATGAGGGAAAAGCTAGAGGAGATTTCCTGGGGAAGAAAATGCCCGAGTGGAACTGTAAAGAATAGGCAAGTTGACAGCGTAGAAAAACTCAGTAGGCCTCAGCACCTCCCACAACCACATCAAAATCACAACTAAACGGCAGAACCACATTCAGAACTGCCCGAATCTAGCTGAACAGAAGTTCTATAACTAAGAAATAAAGAAGCCACAAACAGACTGGTAAAATGGGCAGAGACCCTATATGGCAGTGGTGGCGAACCTATGACACGTGTGTCAGAGGTGACACGTGAACTCATTTTTTTGGTTGATTTTTCTTTGTTAAATGGCATTTAAATATACAAAATAAATATCAAAAATATGTCTTTGTTTTACTATGGTTGCAAATGTCAAATAATTTCTATATGTGACATGGCACCAGAGTTAAGTTAGGATTTTTCAAAATGCTGACATGCCGAGCTCAAAAGGTTTGCCATCACTGCTATATGGGCTGGTCCCATACCCATGTGTAGCAGTTAAAAACCGAGAGGGACATCTCATCTGCTGAGGTCCCCCCGAGAAGTGAAGGTCTCAGCCCTATACCAAGCCCCCCAGCCCAAGGTTCCAGTGCCAGGGAGAGAAGTCCCCATAACCTCTGGCTGTGAAAACCAGCAGAAATTGTGGTGGTGAGACAGAGTGCTGCAGGAGTCCCAGGCATTCCTCTTAAAGGGCCTGTGCAGGGACTTACTCAGACTCACTTGCTTAGAACTCCAGCACTGGGGCAGCAGCTCAGAAGGCAACTTGGACATATAGGGAGGAAATGAATTGTCTGGCAACAGGGCCAGGGGTGAAGGGGCAGCTTTCTCCCACACAAAAGTGCTGGCACAGGCCATTTTTCTTTGGCTGGGTGACCACCACAGAGCTGGGAGGCAGGCACCATATCTGAGTCTCCATCAACATGGTAAACACCGTTTGCTCCACCCTACTGACTTCCTGAGACCCTACATACCCCACCCAACTTTGGGGGCACCTCAACCCTTCCAGTGGCTTTTCCATACAAATGACCTATCTTGGCTCATGCTGCCAATTTTCCTAAAATCTCTCAAACAAACAGCATCTGGCCCTGGCATGCCCTATACCTGTTGCTAAGTGGTTCCTAGCCTGGCACTAGTGGCAGCTGGCCTTGGTTTGTAGCTTGGCCTTTTCCAGGCACTTCCAAACACCCTCCTGGCTTCTGGCAGACCCAACCTCTGGGCTGGAGGCCCCACCCATCTGGCAACTAGGGCTCTCCCCTAAGGAGGTCAGAGAAAAAACCTGGGACAGACTCAGTGGTATGGCTCTGGGGTGGGGACCACACCCACCATTATCCCTGATGCCTGACCTACATCTCCCCCTCAAGGGAGATCCCCTAGCCCAGGGGTGGGCAAACTTTTTGACTCGAGGGCCACAATGGGTTCTTAAACTGGACCGGAGGGCCAGAACAAAAGCATGGATGGAGTGTTTGTGTGAACTAATATACATTCAAAGTAAACATCATTACATAAAAGGGTATGTGTTTTTTTTCAAACAGCCGGATCCGGCTGGCGGGCCATAGTTTGCCCACGGCTGCCCTAGCCCCATCCTCCTGATTGCATCAGAGGCTCTTTCAATGAATGAGCCTAACAGGCAGCTGGCAGGCAGAGGCAGGTGGAGGTGGATCCTGGGGTGCCCCAGGATTTTTGCTGACCTGCCCTGAGCCAGGTGCTGGTAAAAAGCCAGTCTTGGAGTACAGTTTGGTCCTTCCCGTGCCCACCCAAGCCCAGCAGAGGCAGCCACAAACTGTGGATTGCTTGTAGCTTCAAACAGGTTTACAAGGCAGAACCAACACACCAAGTACCCAGCTTCAGACAACAACAGAACAGAACCCAATAAACTTCACAAACATCAGGTTCGAAGAGAGATCTCAGCAGGCACTAAACTGTACTGCGGCGAATTCCTCTTTTTTCTTTTCTGTTTTCTTTCTTTTTTTTTTTTTGGTCAACACCTGCAAAAGAGCTTGCACACTGTGGTTGGATTTGAGCCTCACAGTAAGCCAGCCTGAGGGTTGATCCCAGGCACAAACAGGCCAACAGAAACCAAGACTAAATTACAACAGGAGGGCCCACATAACCCACACGAGGGACATTCCTAGAGCACCCAGCCCAGGAGACCAAGGAGACCGCACCACTGAGTCCCACAGGACACCTACCATGTAAGGGCATCCCATGAAGACTGGGAGTCACAGCAGATCTATGTAATATATAGGAACAAACACAAAGAGGCAGCCAAAATGGGAAGGCAAATAGACCCCAAATAAAAGAACATGAGAACTCCCCAGAAGAAGAGCTAAATAAAATGAAGCCAACTCATTTATCAGACATGGAGTTCAAAGTAATGGTTATAAGGATGCTCGAAGAACTAAGTGAGAACTATAACAGCATGGAAAAAGACATAGAAAGCATAATATGAAATGAAGAATACAATATCTGACATCAAAGATGCACTGAAAGGAATAAACAGTAGATTGGATGAAGCAGAGGATTGAATGGAAGAAAAAGTAAAAAAACAACAAAACACCCCATCCAATCAGAGCAGCAAAAAGAATGAGGATAGATCCTAACCGGTGTTGCTAAGTGGTTAGAGCATTGGCCCACACACCAAAGGGTTTGAATCCCAGTCAAGGGCACAGAAAAAAATGATAGGTTGAGAGATGGATAAGGTGTGCTTGAGCTATCTTGTACCAGATTACAGAGTTGACTATGAACATTTTTTTCTAATTCTTGTTTAGTGACTCTACCTTGGTAGCTTGAAATTGGCTTGATGGGGTATTTCTACCATGGAAATTTGTGAACACTACAAATCGGGGGCTTATGATTCCTCTTCCCCGCTGTTAAACATTTATTAGCATACCACTAGGTGTGAGGAGGACCAAGAAACAGCCAGGGCCAAGGAAAGAAATTCCTTGAATACCATACTACTAGTAGCCCTGCACATGAATCTGTGTACCAGTAGCTTGCCAGTAGATTGCTGCCACCCTCCAGTAGCTCTCCGCCCGCTGCCCTGCCCTCTTATAACTCCCTCCACCACCCGCTCTCCCCTCATAGCTTGCTGCCCTGACCCCGTCCTGTAGCTCTCCGCTGGTAGCTTGCTGCCCCACCCTCCTGCTGATCCGTGATCCAGTTGTTACGTGGTTGGTCGTTATGCTTCATGGTGTAACGACCATTTGCATATTACATCTTTACTATACAGGACTAGTAAAGAGTATGGATTTTACTCTGAAACCATTGGTGTGGCCTCAAAGTATGTTAAAGGATACAGTTACACAAATTAATTTGTTTTTGGAAAAGATTACTTACTCCAGCAGCAGTATGGAAACAAATAGATTGGTTGAGGATGAGGATGGAGTCAAGGAGATCTAGTTTTATCTTACTGGCATCATTTTCATTACACTAATAATACAAAACCTGTCTGGAATGATAACATACAATTTTCTGTTTCTGCTTTGTGTATATGCAGAAGGAGAGGAGAAGATTTTTAAACTTCATATTTACTATGAATAAGACCAGGTTTTATCCTGAAGAAGGAATAGAAGCAGACTAAATGAGAAGGTTGAGGTAGGCTGGATGGTTCTTTGGAAGCATTAAGTGTCTTGATTAAATAGGTGTTCTTAGTTGCACCCAAACCAGCAGCTGGATAAGGTGCTTAAGAAAATCTGAAATAAGGCTGTTACACAGAATGTCAACATGGGTTAATGAATGAGAGAGGTTATGTAAACTATTACTTAATCCCGACTGAGGGTTTCTTGAGCCACTGGGGAACTGGGTTGAGGTTGATAGACAAGAGCAAAGTTAGAAGGAAACAGAGCATTAAACAAATAATAGTTCAGTTTAACTTGTGATTTATCCAGAGTTTAGAATGAAAGTTATAAAATGAAAGACTTGCTAGTAGCAAAAGAGGTAGAATAAAACTATATCAATATTGTTATTAAAATAACTGCCTGGTCACTCACTGGAACAGAGATTTTATTACAAATTGGCAGAGAAAATAGACAATTTGTCTGTTTCTTAACTAGTTCTAGCAAGCAAAGTATTAAGTAAGGCACTGGGAGTTTGTCATAATAGCTGGTTCCAAGGTCTCAGAAAATTCTGTAAAGCTCACACAAATACTGAATTACTATCTTATCTAATAAAAGGCTAATATGCAAATTGACTGAATGGCGGAACAACTGAACAACCGGTCGCTATGATGTATGCTGACCACCAGGGGGAACGCACGGAACATGGTAGGTGTCGGCTGCAGTGGGATGGTGGAGCAGGTGAGCCAGAGCACCAGACCAAGGTGGGATGCCAGTCCCTGTTATAGGAGTGAGCCTCTGGTTGTTACTGAAAATTCTTTGCTCCTGCACGCCATGGTCCTGCCTGATGCTGGCACCCCGCACCAGCGCCCCGCACCGGTCCCAATTGCTCAGCGCCATCAGGAGTGGGTCTCGGTCCATTTTCTATGCCCCAACCTGGCCCCTCCTGCTGTGGCCCCCGGTTCCCTGTTTGTCAGCAGCCCCGCTTCCTCCACTGCCACTCCCACGCACTGACAACGCTGGCCCCGCTCACACCTTCTGACAGCACGGAATGATTGGGGCCAGCGCCAGCAGCAGGTGCGAGCAGGGCCGGCGCCGTCAGTGGGTGGAAGTGGTGGCTGCTGCCCTGATCGCCCCTTAGGAACAGGGGGAGGTGGAGAAGCCCTCAGGGGCAGTAGGGGCTGGCAGCCACCACTCACCATTCTGCAAACACTGATGTCCTTAATATTGGGCCAGTAACGGAACTGATCTTGTGCTCTGTCTGCCAATTCTATGTGAAATCAAGAACTTTCTATGTCTCTTCTGAAATGAAAGTGAGTTTAGTTGAGAATAAGTTTCTTTCCATATTAGGTCTAGAAACCCCCAAAGTAACTAGAAATATTTAAATTAGAAATATTTCTTGATTACTCTTATTAATGCAGTTACGGAGTCCTGTTTACCATGATGTTGGAGCCATAAACAAGTTTACATTTAATGAATCATCAGACATATTTTATTCTATTATAAATTCCTCATCTTTATTCATTTAAATCAGTTCCTCAAGTGCCAGAATCACATAATTTACCTCATATTCACCTTTATTATTGCACTTTAGAACATCTCCAGAGTCTTATACCTTCTCATATTAGTAAATATATGAAAAAATAACCTCACCTCCTTATTATATATTTTGACATTTTGTATAACTCTTACACACACTGTATTATTATAAACAATCTCTTACATTCAAGATTTTGGACACCTTACTGGAAAATAAACAAACCTTTGTCTGTAATTATAGCCCTAGCCAGTGACCTCTCTGACTTGCAGGCATGGAATAAACCTTGAAGATTAAACACCTCCCATCCCCTCATCTTTTCCCTTGGCAAACTCCACTTCTTTCTTGGCCAAACAAAAGTAAACAAAGCAAATACAGGAGTTAAATATTTCCTTTGATTCCTCAGCCTTTTTTTTTTTTTTTAAAGCTTTGTGGCTTGTGGAGATGACAAAAACAATGCCTTTTATGACCGTCATAAAAACACATTTGTAGAGTTTATCAAGAACTTTTATTCAAATACTTTAGCAATTCAGATGGTCTCTGTTTGCTGTGTAAATATATAGATTTCTTTTGGAAGACAAAATTTTTTTTTTTTTTTTGTCAAGTAAAAGAAACACTATTGTCTATGGTCAGAGGCTTGTATAAAGAAGCATCACAAACTGCCTTCCCTCTAGGACCTAACACTTAATTAAATATTTGCATGATTAAATATATATGAATATATATATATATATGTGTGTGTGTGTGTATATATATATATATATATGATTAAAATGAGAAATGCACAATGTGTCTGCAGCTAGAGATTCGTTAGAACAACATAACCATGGCACACACTAGAGAGAATGCCCCTGAACATTCATAGGTGCTCATGGCATCCTCCAGTCCCCGGAACACTTGTCTCCCACGTGACCCTCTAGGCTACATGATTCCCATGAGAAGGAAATCCGCTAAAATGGGTTCAGTTGTGCAGAGCACAGTGCGCTGAGGCGGAAAGAGGGTATGACTGGGGCCCACCTCAGCACCACATTCCCTTGAATTCGATGAACTTTTATAATTCCGATAATTTCAAAAGAGCTTATTTTTTGTGTTCTCAGGATCTTACAGTTCACTTTGTCAGAGACTTACTGGTAGGTAACAGGATAATCCCTTCCACCCCCAAGAAACACAGGTTCTTCTGACAAATAGGGTCCCAATATTAGCCACAGAAGAAAGGAAGGGGGGTGGGATAAGAGCAAAATGACTTGGACTGACATAAGAAATACCTATTTTCAAAGAAGCTGATAAGAGAGGCAGGAGAACAAGCACTACCTAAATTATGCCCGCAGCTTCTAGAATTATTTTCTTCACACTAAAAATCACTTAATGAAAAGTAATTTAACCCATTTAGAAATCAAAGAAAAGACAGTTTGTTTATAGTAAAATAGAACTGTTAAAAATGTTAAATTCTCCAACATAGTTCTACTTGTGATATACTATGTGTAAGTATAAAGTAATATGCACTCATGACTAGAACCTACTTTAAAAGCTGACTAGCCCTGTCTGGTTTGGCTCAGTGGATAGAGCGTCGGCCTGTGGACTGAAGGGTCCCAGGTTCCATTCAGGCCAAGGGCATGTACCCTGGTTGTGGACACATCCTCAGTAGAGGGTGTGCAGGAGGCAGCTCATCGATGTTTCTCTCTCATTGATGTTTCTTACTCTTTATCCCTCTCCCTTCCTCTCTGTAAAAAAATCAATAAAATATGTTAAAAGAAATAAAGCTGGATAAATGAAGCAACATGTAGTTAACACCTAAAGCTTGTGAAATAGGCAAGCATTATTAGTTTATTAAATACTGGCTATGGACTTGCCCATGTTCTAAAAATATGTTGTTTTTTTCTTAAAATTTTGAGCTTCATGTAAGTTACCTTTTTAATTTTCACCTCTTCAGGGTGGCCTATTTTGACTATATTACCAAATTAACATATTCTTCCTTACTTGTATTCACAGGTATTCCCCTCACACTGCATTTCATAAATCATCATGATGTATTTGTTTATTGGGGTGACTGATCACTTACAGTAATCTCCTCCCCTAATCTGTTTGCTTCATAAAGATAAGAACCATGCCTAGCTCATTCACCAAATACCAACAGGGTTAGGCACTCAATAAATATCTGTTGAATTTCTTGTTGAATCTTAGTTGTGTGATTAAATCTTTTCCTCTGCCTCTTGCTTGAAAACAATGATTATAAATTTTTGGTCATTTTATGCACTAAATAAGATGGTTAGGCTTCTAGCATTTGGTTTAAACTAACAAGATGAAAAAACAAGACTATAATATAATTAGCTTAAAATAAATGGAAAATATTGCACATTTTATTGTCAATATAATTCTTAAAGACACTCAGTTTTGCTATTGACTGCCACTGCATTAGTGTGTGTAATCTACTTAGTGCATTAGCACGAAATACTACTGGCTAAATGACTAATTTAATCTTTGCATTTATTCCTATTTCCTGAACAGCAATTCACCTATAGTTTAGTTAGTAGACTAGCTGCTAGATGAAAGTGTTAATAGGATTAAAAAAATCTGAACTATTTTATTTTTTATCTTTATTGTTGAAATTATTACAGATGACCCTCCTTTCTTCCCCCTTTCCCCATCTCCACCTGGTTCCCACCCCACTCCAGGCCTTCAATGAACTATTTGCTGTGACTATGGGCAAGTGTCAATACGATTTTAAATTTAAAATGTCATTAGAAAATTTAATGTCATACAGATTTCAGCTTTTCTGATACATAGACACAAATTCTAGCAAATTATGAATAATACATGTATTTTGAAATGACAACTCAGCAAACTTAATTTTCATAAATTCAGTTATAGAAAAGAAAGCTTTACAAATCAAAACTGACCTCAATTTACCCCTTTTATCTAGAACACAATTTGAAATATCACCTACCATTTTATTGTCCTCTGATTAATACACATTTTGGTGATTTACCCAAATAAGACAATTAATGTCAGACTTTAGTTTGAATTCACAAAAATATTTATTCTATTCATAAACTGTTTTCCCCTACATGTGAACATCAAGAATGTTTACAATAGCCTTTATTCTATGATAGCGTGCATTTGTAAGACATTTTTCTGTCCTCGTGTTGAAACACTAGAGACTATTTTTGAAGGAGAGAAGGTGGACAAACTTCATCTGCTCCCATGTTACCCAAGGTCTAGGTCAGTGGTCAGCAAACCGCGGCTCGCGAGCCACATACGGCTCTTTGGCCCCTTGAGTGTGGCTCTTCCACAAAATACCACGTGCGGGTGCGCACATACAGTGCGAAGTTGACTTAAAACTTTAAGTAAAGTTCATTAAGTTAATTTTAGGGAACGTTGTGGAGTGAAAGAAGATGTAGTGTCAAGGATTGATAAAGGTATGTTGAGATGGTTTGGACATATAGAGAGGATGAATGAAAGGAGGTAGATGAAACAAGTATATAAGACGAGTGTGGATGGGAGAGTTGGAAAGGGTCAACCTCAGCGAATGTACCTCAATCAGATTGAGGACGTTTTTAGCAAAGGCCCCTAATTAAGTTAATAACAATGTACCTACCTATATAGTTTAAGTTTAAAAAATTTGGCTCTCAAAAGAAATTTCAATTGTTGTACTGTTGATATTTGGCTCTGTTGACGAATGAGTTTGCTGACCACTGGTCTAGGGTGACGTGTACTATGCCTCTTCCCAGGATAGGAAGTCAACACTACTCAGCAAGTAATTCACATGCAAAGGAACCTGCCTGGAATATGTTAGCTGGAAAAAATATATAATTAGCAGACTGGAATGTATCCAGCTGGGATCCTAGAATCATCACATTCACTATTATTAAAAAAAAATCAGGGGAATTTTACTTCAAGAATAGCTGAACCATTGGTTTTACTTCCCTCATAAATGAGCCCTTGACGGCCCTCCCTGGCTACTGGAGACATGGCTTGCAGCACATATCTGGGCCCTGAGTCATCTGGACTCCATGTGCCCACTGACTCAGTATCTGTGCCCATCCATGAGTAAGCAACGGCAAAAATTCCGTTGGCTCTTCTATCCAAATTCTGATAGATGCTCATTTTTTAAAATTAGAATGAAGAGATAAGAAGGCAGAGTAGGGTGGCCATTGTTAAGAGAGAATTCTGAAGTATTCTTAGCTAAAAAATCCATTATTACTCAAGGAGGTTAATATTCTCATAAAAATGCCGGATCCCACATGCTTTCAGAAGTCTAATCATGTGGTCGCATTGCAATAAAAACATCACCTATTCGATCTGTGTCTTCAAAGTTTTATTAACACGTCAGCATTTCAAACACCAACTCTAAGATTTTTTTTGTATGAACTCATTGTTTGCTACACTGATTTTACCAAATGAATCTTCATGTAGAGACCAACTACTTAAATAAAACACAGATCATACCTCCTGCTTTAAAAGACATTAAGAAGAATGAAGAATTCATTTTATGTATATGGCATAGTTAACTTTTAATTGCTCATACAGGGGAAACACTATCAATCACATTATGAGTCAGCATGATGCACAGTTAAAGCCCACCTACATTTTTAGTGAGTTTCAGAATTAACTGCTTTTCTTTGCTGTTAGCTTATAAAAACACTAGTGGCCAGGTGCACCCTCTTGCAATCCGGGACCGTTGACTCCTAACTGCTCACCTGCCTGCCTGATCGCCCCTAACTACTCTGCCTACCGGCCTGCTCGCCCCCAACTGCCTCCCCGCTGCTGGTATTCTCGTCCCCAAATGCCCCCTTCCCTGCTGCCCTGCTCGCTCCCAAATGCCCCCCTCCCGCCGGCTGCTTCGACCCCACCACTATGGCTCTGTCTGGAAGGACGTCCAGAAGGTCTCCTGGTCCAATTAGCATATTACCTTTTTATTAGTATAGATCATACCTTTGCTTTTTCATTCTTTCCTAGGGTAGACCTGTGAATAAGCTATGAAATGGTTTAAAGACTGCTTAGGAGGAAAAGAGAAAAAAGCAAAGGCATCAGTGGTTCACTCAGTAACGCATTTTCTAATACCCAGGGTGTGCCCAGTGATCTCAGAGAGTTTTACAAAATTCTGGAAAGAACATAATTTAAAATTCTTTTTAATAAAATAATGCAATATGCTACTTTTCATAGGAGGGTAGCATGGAAAGTTCAAGTAAGTAAGTTAGGGAGCAGTGACTCCCTAAGCCTGGCAGAGAGTAAGGAAGAGTTCACAAAAGGAGAGGAATCAAATTCAATGAATTAATTTCTACTTAGAATTTTTTTAAAAGTATATTGAATCCTTATACCTCAAGAATTTTTTTCCTTGCAAGGTTTTGCTTTGGTAGCTAAGCTATTACATTTGGCATCTCCAAGATATTTAGTGTCTAGAATAAAGAATTCTCAATAACATTTTTCATATAGGATAACATCCTCTCATTTCGGAGCACAAGAAGTAAAAAAAACCCCATGAAATCGAACTTCACATTTTTCATCCCTAATACAAACTGCATTTTCTGGAGATACTGGATTGCTTAAATCAGGCATGTCAAAACCAGTATAATTACATGGATGTTATTTGCAACATTGACTCCATCTTCTCTGTTCAAATGTTGGGGTGTGGGAGATTATAGATATACGGCCCATAAAGAGTTATACATCTTTGTTTATTTTATTAAATATTATGAGACATGTCCTGAGGATGACAGATCAATAATGGTCCTTGTGGTTTCCTGATAGAAGGCTGCAATTATTTTCTTCCATTACAATTTAAATGTAACCCAATTTTACTCATCTATCATCTTTGTATAATAGTAATAAAGAAACATCACTGTGTGTGTTTCTGCCTATTCCTATTGTTCCCTGTTTGCATCTTGTTTTGATTTTGTTTTCATACAAAATTGTTCTAATCACGTTGCTGTCTTCCTTTGATGGTTCTAAGCAGTGACCCTTTAACTCTGCCACTCTTTCAGAGGGAGATGGAAAATTACTACTTTAAGTTTCCTTTATTTTGGGAAGCAGTTGGTTACTTTTTGCACTTGAGTATAAATGATAATTACAAACAAGAAAGCTTGATAAAAACAACCTGTGAGTTTAAGTTTTTCTAAAACTTCATTATTGCAAGTTCTTTAATGCACAGTATAACTTAAATTACATAAGCAGAGTATATTATAGTGCTTGGAAGTGAAAGTTGGGGAGCAAGCAGTAGACTTTATACCTTCTAGCTCGACTATAGTACATTTCTGATTTAACTGTCTTTGTCTCCATCCCAAAACACCACCAATTCCCACCACTCCTTTTTTTTCTTTCTTTTGAGTTATAAGAAGGACTTGCACAAATTAAACATTATGGAGGTGGGTCACTCATAACAGGTTGGTACAGAAGAGAAAGACCCTCACGATCAATAAAATCAGAATGTGCCTCTTCCAAACACAATTCAATAATTGGAATCTGCCTGTCTTCATATAAGTATTTCTTACAATAATAGCTGTTATTTATTACGTGCAATGAACTAAGTTTAGATCTTTTACAAACATTGTTGCACTTGTCCACACAATAGCCCTGCATGGAAGAAAACAGGTTCAGAGATTTTAAATAATGCTCTCATGGCCAAAGAGAAAACGGTGGGATACAGATTTGAACCCAGATCTCTTTGACTTCAGTCTTGTTCCATTAGGCCATGCTGTCTCCAAAGAGCTAAATTATGGTCATCTTATTGTGCCAGGTACCTTATATACATTATCCCAGATTTTCACAAAACCCAGTGAAGTATGTGTTGTTATCTGCATGTTACAAATGAAGAGATTGAGGCGCTAAGAAGTTAAGTAATGTGGCAGAAGTCACCCAGTTTGTAGGCCAGGACTTCTCTCCAGGTGTATCTGGCACCAAATGATGCATTTTTCACTTAACTGATTAATAACTTGTCATGAAGATGACCAAGAAGTTGATGAAAATATCTGCTGCAAGTCTACCTTTACTCTTTCAAATGGCTTACAGATAGAGCGAAACTTTGATAATGAGATTGCACAAAAAACAGTGTGATATGATGATTGCACTTTGTGGGCGAGAGAATCCTTTTTAATTTCAACTTTGATTAAATTAAAAATGTTTCCAAACATACTATTCTACTTCTCTTAGTAAGTATACTATAATTTCAGAAACAGGATCTTTGCTGATTTGGGGATTTAAAAAATTCATTTATTTAATATTCTCATTTGTAGGAGACTGGGCCAATGTGTACTGATTCTATTTTTTCCTGGAATAATTGTCATGTTAACAAATCCTCTATACAATACTGTTTGAGATACCAGTTAATATGCTTAAAATTAACTAAATTTTAATACTGTTAGTCCCAACTAGACTGTAAGTCCTTTTTTCTACCCAAATCCTACATATGCAAATTACCCGCCATTTTGTTGTCAGTTAACTGCCATCTGAGTTGGCAGTTAATTTGCATATAGCCCTGATTAGCCAATGAAAAGGGTATCGTCGTACGCCAATTACCATTTTTCTCTTTTATTATATAGGATTCTCATTTGTAGGAGACTGGGCCAACGTGTACTGATTCTATTTTTTCCTGGAATAATTGTCATGTTAACAAATCCTCTATACAATACTGTTTGAGATACCAGTTAATATGCTTAAAATTAACTAAATTTTAATACTGTTAGTCCCAACTAGACTGTAAGTCCTTTTTTCTACCCAAATTTGAGGCTTTACAAGTCTCCATATTACAGCGCATTTTTTCAATTACTTTATCTTGAATAATAATGTGCAGTTTAGGGACTATGCATTAGTCTAAAACAACTTCAATCAATTCTAAGGAGGTTAAGATATTTGACCTTTGTGGGTGTATAATTTCATAAATCTAAGTGTTGGAAGTCACTATAAACAAACCCTTTACGAATCACTTTCAAATGTGACACAGAAAATGGTTACATTATGAAGACAGGACTATGTTCTTAGAGAACAACTGATATAATAACACTAATATTGCATGAATGGGATATTTGTGGCTTGAGATAAGTTTCCAGAAACAGCCTCATATGTGAAGCACAGATAACTTAGAGGTGAGAATGATGTGCTCTGGAAACTATTAGATGACTCAAAAGAGGGCTTTAGGGATGTCATCAATATGAGAAGATGTATATAGAGTTTGTATAGCTAGTGTTTCACAAAATGTCAGAGGGGGAAAGCAACATGAGTGATCTTAAATAAACAAGCCCGGCCCGATAGCCTCCTGGACCCCTACATTTAGGAGACCCTTCCCTAGCACTCTCTTTGTCTGGTCCTGTAATATAAACCCATTTTGTTTTGTTTTTATAGTAAGCCAGTTTATTTACATAATACATATTTTGCCAAGCAGCTTGTGAATTGCACTCAGATGAATAACAAAGAAGATAAGCACTATCTTGCTATTTAAAAATGCCTTATATAGACAGATAATTGTCTTTTAAATAAATGAGTTAACTACAACCTTATAAATCACTATAGACAATTTAAAACAGCCATGGATAATTTTAAAATGTAAAGTCCATCAGTAAAGAGCTTTTACATACGTAAAATTAAAAATTTTAATAAAACAAAAACAACTTAAATCTACATTATTACAAGGCTCAGATTTGAAGGCAATTTTTAAATAGTTATTCTTTAATGTTAACAATGTCTTAAAGTTTTGCCAGTAGTGATGTGCACACAGTAGGTGGTCAATAAATGCTGATATACAGAAGTGTTTATAGTTGACAGCAATCCACATTCATTCATTTCTATGTTACGATAAATACATCATAGTAAAGATAAGGATGAGAAAGGACAGCTTTCTTACAATATTTAACACTTTCATGAAAAGATGAAATGTTTAGATGGTATAATTCTTCTTACAGTCAGACCTTTTATATTTGAAAACCAGTCTTAAACACATTATGCTTTTTTTAGTTATTAATTCAGGTGACAAGTACTAAATAATTCATACACTATAACAAAAAATCAGGAATATTTAAAAAAATTAAAATAAAAATTAAGGTTTCAATATGTTTATGAGAAGATTTTATAACCAAAATGGTCCCAGACCTAAAATAAGTAGACTTCTTCATTTTCAAATTAATTGTAAATAGTGTATTTTGTTTGGCCAAAAATGACAAAATGTCTATTTAAAAGAAATAATACCACCTGGCTGCTGGTGTGACTCATTGATTGAGCAGTGAACTATGAACAAGGAGGTTGAGGTTGACCTATGAACCAGGAAGTTGAGGTTCAATGGTACTATAAACCCTTTTTTTCACATGGAGGGAAGCTCAAGGAGGGCCCGACAACTTCAGCATGGCTGTGCTCACACTTGAGGACAGGGCAGAAGCCTCAGAGGAGTTACTGCCACATCTTTCTTTCTTTCTCCCCCTTCCCCTTCCCCCTCCCTCCCCAATTATAAGAGAACATTTATTTAGAAAGTCACAGAGGTAGAAAAGGTGATAACTCAGTGGTTCTCAACCTTCCTAATGCCGCGACCCTTTATTACAGTTCCTCATGTTGTGACCCCCAACCATAAAATTATTTACGTTGCTACTTCATAACTGTAATTTTGCTACTGTTAGCATTTGTAATGTAAATATCTGATATGCAGGGTATATTTTCATTGTTACAAATTGAACATAATT
>NW_006298697.1:0-2932 GCF_000327345.1 Myotis davidii | reverse complement strand
AATTTTGGAATTGATAAATACTTTTAACATGAACAAAATAAATAAGATATCAACATACCCTCATAAGTTGTCTCTTTTTAATTTTTAAGAGAACAAGATTTAAATAGCTCATGTGCTCGAGAGGCTCTGGAGTAGTTCCTACTAGACATTTTTAAACTTGTGTTTCTGAAGCAATTATAGGATGTAGGACAAGTGTTTCCTCTAGAATGCTACTCATATTATACTTTTATTTCCTAATCCCAGGTTTCCGAAAGTCTTTTTGTTTCCTTTCATTTTTTTCATTTTCTAGTGAAGGTAAGGGGCAGCCTCATGAGAATCTCATTACTTCTTACAGAGTTTGCAACATATATTAAACATCTGCATGGAAAAATAAGTCTTGGTTGGGATATATATGTATGCACATTATGTATATTCACAAGACTATAGAAGGGGAATGAGAACAGTTATGTCTGTAGTTCCCCGAAAGATGAATTCATTTTCTCAGAAGTTTCTAGCTTTATGAAAAACTTATTTAAAGTTCCTATCTGGGAAAGCATCCCAGACATTTCAGCAAGAGTGAGCCAAATGTTTCTGAATTCATATGCCCTTGGTACACCTCAGCAAATTACTTACTTTTTTTCACCAAGGACATGTTTAATGTTCTTCTTGTTTGCAATTATAACCTTTATTACTTAGACTGAAAACTGTTAGGATGAGATATGCTTTTCTAACGTCAAACTGTCTTGAGGAAAGCTTATTATCTGTTCATTCAATTACAATACTTAGTGGTTATTATGTGAGGGGCCATAGCCAGGTCCATATATTCAAATCTGGGTACAAACCAAAAAAGCTTAAAGCCATAATGAACTCCAAATTTGGTGCTCTTTCTTAGGCATCAAATGATGTGATGACTAGCAGGATAAACCCCCAGGTATATCTGAATCAAAGTAACAAGCAATTTTCCTAATCTTTCCTGTAAAAATACCAGTTCATGTAAATATAAATAATCATATATCAAAAATAGTTATATTTATAAATATCAAATACCAACCAGAGAAAAAGTGCCAAACTAGAACTTGGTAGAGCACTATATATTTAAATAGGAAGTCCACGACTGATGTCAAGATCCAAAAGAGGGACTTCTGGTCAAGATGATGGCATAGGTAAATGTGATCTTCATTTCCCCCCACAACCACATAAAACTACAACTAAAATACAGAACAATCATCATCCAGAACTACCTAAAATCTGGCTGAATGGAAGTCCTACAACTAGAGAAGTAAAGAAGAAGCCACATGGAGATTGGTAGGAGGGGTGAAGAAGCAGAACAGGCTGGTCCCACAATCACATGTGGCAGATAAAAATCAGGAGGGATATGTCCACTGCAGAAGTCCCACCTGAAAAGATCAGGGTCCCAGCGTCATACCAGGCCTCCCATCCCAGGGTTCTAGTGCCAGGAAGAAAAGTCCCCATAACTTCTGGCTGTAAAATACCAGCAGGGATTGAAGCTGAGGAAGACCAAGGGCTGCTGGAGTCCCAGGAAGTTCCTTTTAAAGGCCTGTGCACAGACTTACTCAGATTTACTCCCTCAGCGCTGGGGCAGAAGCTCAAAAAAGCACTAGAGACAAATAGGGAGTCCGTTAACAGGACAAGGGCTGGGGAGGAGTCCATTTTATCCCAGACAGAAGTGCTGGCAGAGGCCATTGATAAGCCCTTCACCCCCACAGAGCTAGTAGGCGGGCTCCATATCTGAGATTCCAACAACCTGGTTCACACTGTTTGCCTTGCTCTGGTGTTTCCCTGAGACCCCGCCCCACCAAACTTTGGGGCCTACCCAACTTTGGGGCCCACCCAAGCAGTTTCCAATGGCTTTTCCATATGAATGGCCTGTCTTGGCTCATGCTTCAGATTTTCCTAAAATCTCTCAAACAAGCAGCATCTGGCCTCAGTGTGCCCTGTACCTCGAGCTAAGTAGCCCCAGGCCTGGCACTAGCAGCAGCCAGCATTTTTTCCCAGCATTTGGCCTCACCTGGGCACCTCCAAGTCCAGCAAAATTAGTGGGCATCTGCAGATCACATTGTAGCTTAAGCCAGGTGGCCCCAGAAAGAACACAAGCAGTGACTGATCTTGGTCTGTACCCAGCACATTCAGTGAACAGTTTCAGACCACGTTAAAGCAACACCCAACCACATGCATAAGTTACACACTCAAGGGGTGGACTCAATTGGCACCAGAGGCCCGCTGAAGTAAGTCCTCCTCTGGGTGATGGGCCCCTGCACAGCTGATACTCCACAGTTGTTGGAAATTGGTTGCTGGTTGTTGCAGCCAGTCCTTGCAGTTGATTGCCTTGGGGATAAATACCTCCAATTGACGTGCCAACAGCAATCTAAGCTCAGCTATAAGAGGAGGGTGTACATAGCCCACACAGAGGGCACACATTTAGTGCCCCGCTTGGGTGATCAAGGAGGCTGTGTCACTGGACCCTATAGAACACCTACTACATTAGGCCACTCCACAAGATTGAGATCTGCCAAAATGAGTATAGACAACGAAACAAGTCCCAAATTAAAGAACGGAACAAAATTACAGAAAAAGAACTAAACAAAATGGAAGTAAGCAACCTACTAGATGCAGAGTTCAAAACACTGGTTATAAGGATGCTCAGTGAACTTAGAACTTCAACAGCATAAAAAATGACCTATCAGAAATGAAAGTGACACTAACTGAAATGAAGACTAATTTACAGGGAATCAATAGTACAGTAGATGAAAGTGAGAATCAAATTAGCAATTTGGAATATAGGAAGAAAAAAAAACCCAAAAAACACCCACTCAGAGCAAAAAAAAAATTTAAAAAATGAAGGTAGTGTAAGGAACCTCTGGGACAACTTCAAGAACATCAACATTTGCATCATGGAGGCATCATAAGAAGGGAGAGAGAGCAAGAGATTGAA
>NW_006298696.1:0-372 GCF_000327345.1 Myotis davidii | reverse complement strand
TTAAGCTTTTATGTAAGTATAATTTATTTAAAATATGTATTCCAAAAATATTTTCTTATTAACTTCAGAGAGGAAGAAAGAGTGAGAGAGAGAGTAAGAGAGAGAGAGAGAGGTAGAGAGGGAGAGAGAAACATCAATGATGAGATAGAATCACTGATAGGCTGCCTCCTGCATGCACCACAGTATGAATCCAGCCCACCACCTGAGCATGTGACGTGACCAAGAATTGATCAGTGACCTGCAGGGTCATAGGTTAACACTCAACCAGTGATCCACACTGGCCTGTCTCTCCTACGATTTTCAGTGATCCCACTCGACCTTTAACCAGGGTAGCAATTTTCAGTGGCAGCTAATCCAGTGCTCACCCCCTGA
>NW_006298695.1:783779-785297 GCF_000327345.1 Myotis davidii | reverse complement strand
TAGTACTCAGCCAATGAGGACCCGGAGGAGGGACTGAATAAACAGGCTGTGTTTGCTGCCCCAGGTGTACCTGTACAACTGGACAGATGCCCGCTCTTGAGAACTTATTAAAAGTCTGATTTTTTCCATACTTCTGTCTCTGTGTCCGTTACTTGAATTCAGACAGGTGAGGATTTCTCACAATTCCTTTCAAGGCAATCAAATAGCGTTCTTAGGGCCCAAATGTCTCACACGTGTTCTCTACCTGGTTTACTGTCCCCATCAAGACTGAGGCGACAGCTCTGAGCCGCGCCTTTTTGGTTTAGAGGAGCGGAAGCTGTTGGGAGGTAGAGGGGCTCTGTCATCCAGTCCTGGGAATGGGGGGTGGGGGAGCCTCCTCGGCCGTCTGTGGGAGTAAAACGTCTCTGAGAGGCGGTGTATATAGTGGTTAAGGGCAGGACTCGGGAGCTGGCCGGGGATTTGAATTCTGAATCCTGTGGGCCCCTGGACAGGTTACTTAACCTCTCTGCTTCAGCTTCCCCACCTACAAAGTGGGAATAATACTGTCACTAACAGTACACGCCTCACAGGGTCACCATGGGGACTGAAGAAACGACACATGAAAATGCACATTCACCCACATTAACCGCTAAAGCAAAGCCTGGCGCCGGGAGCACCAGTGGCTGCTGTTGGGAGTGTTCTCGTCACTATTTTAAAGCAGACGGTCCCTTTTGCAAGCGACATACATAACATCGGTCTCACCTTAGAATCCAGCTTCCCGTCCCCTGGCGTGGGCAGCGCTGCGGAGCATCTGGCAGCGCTCACTCTGGAACCCAGTGCCTTTGGCTGAGTGAGCCGAGCACACAGAGGCCGGCTGCTGCCACTTCCCCACCCCTCGGCACCCCACGACTGACGCCAGCAGGGCCTGGGCCTGCGCTCGGGGAGAACGAGGCCAAGGTCTCCCTGCAACGGCAGGCTCGCCCCGCCCGCCGCTTCACCTCTAAGGCCACAGTGAGGACACAGCAAGAGGAGGTGGCCGTTGTCGATGCTGGAGGCGGAGACGCGCCCAGAGGACCGAGGGCCACATGGGAAGCGACCACATTGGCATCGCATGAGGAGCTGGCACTTGACTGTCCAAATCCACCGTCTGCTGATACAAAAAACTGTGCAATTTCCAGGGCTGCCCCGCATCCCTGCAGCAGCCTCGTCTTCAGTAACAGCATCTCAAAGGAAGATATACAAGGCGCAGTGACCACCGCCTCGGCCTCACTCCCAGCCCAGGGCCCTGCCCCGTGGTGGACACTGGAGGCCCTGCTCCCGGCCCAGCGTCCTGCTGGCCCGGCGGCTGGGCCTCTGCTTGGGAGGGCTGAGCAGTGAGACACCAAGAGGAGCCGTCTCCGTCTGGATTTCCTATTTGGTTACATTTGAACTTGAAGACACCTTCCTAATTGAGTTACACACAACTGGAGGTTAAATCACTTCTCTCAAAACCTAGCTCCCAGCTCTCCCCTTCCAGACATAGGGATCAATCACCTAGTT
>NW_006298695.1:773398-783706 GCF_000327345.1 Myotis davidii | reverse complement strand
TCAGTGATTTCGACTGATTTTAATTACACTTTTGCAGGCAACAAGGACTCTGCATGCCTAGGACTTCTGCCTCAGGTATCTGGAATAACACATTTCACCTGATGAACAATTTTCACAGCCCTCAACATGGTGTTTTTCAAACTAAAGTTTACCATGCATTAATACAGGTCAGGAAATGACTTAGTGGTTTATGTTAAAAAAAATAACAAAATAGAATAGAAAATGCCAGCCTACATCACACACGTGAAAGGAGGCCCTCCGGGTTAAATGTTTGTTTATATGGACAGAAGTGTGTGCGTGTGGCTGCGCGTGCTGACTCACATGCACAGTGTGTCTCTTCTGTGGTCAGAAAGCGTAAAGCACTGCCTGTCGGTGCCTGCACCAGCGGCTAACGTCCGTCCTGTCCCGAGCGCTCGCTGCGCTGCCTGGACCACACTCACTGCGGCCGAGCCTTCTGTGGGAGAGACCAGGGGAAGCACACAAATCTAGGTACTCAGTTAGGATAACACATCATTTCCGCGATCGAGGCTCCATCTCAGAGTGCAAGAAACTGGTCTACCAGTAACTCCACCATAAAGAGAGAAAATAGTGGCTTCTGCCTCCATTCAGTGTCTCACCAGAATTACCCCTCTTTATACAAGGAAATGGAAGTACCTATACATACCCTGAAGTTTTAGACATGGTATTTCCGATTTTTTAGAAAAACACATTTCAGTGCTTATAAGCACTCATTTTTGTAAAACTTTAATTTCTAAGACATTTAAATGGTCACACTGACAATATCTCATACAAACAGGAGTAACAATTTGTAAAAAACAAACATAACAAAAAAACAATGCCCTGTAAACAAATTTACCAGTGCCTCCAAACATTATTTTTAAAGTAACATCAGACCAGATTTTTTAAAGTTTAAAAAGATTTTTTAAAATTTAAAAAGTAGGTACTGTATATACGCCCATATATTTTTTTAAATTACTGTAAGAATTGTCTTTATTCATTAAATACTATGTAAACGACCAGAAAGCAACAAGGCTTCCAACCTGTGCTGTGGACAGATTCAGGGTGACCGAGGCCATAGGAGACCACTGTGGTCCAGCAAAGTCAGGCAGGTGCGGGTGCCCCAAAGACCAGGTGTGCACACACCTTTAACGCACCTGGGAGTCAGGACCACGGGAAAGTTCCCTCCCACCCACCACCACTGTGCACTGAGCGCTAATGTGAATGTGTTTGTGTTTACTTAGAACAGATCTAGCTTAGAGAGAATGTTCATAAAGCTAAGAAAACATTAAATCTAAGAAATAGGTTGGAAAATCATTACAAAAATTATCATCTGTAAATTTTATAATTTTAAAATATTTTATTTAAATATGCAGAACCAATTAATGACAGGAGTTAGCTGAGACTCCTCAAGAAACCTGTACCCCCAGGCCTAACGCCATCAAAAAAGACGCGGGAGATGGGAAGGGGGAGGCCTGTGGTCACGAGGGGCAGCGCCACTTTGGCGATGGCTGCTGGCCTTCACCAGCCCTCACTGACAGGTGCCTGCAGACCCTGGCCCTGCGTGCAGGCCACGACCGGGCAGGGCCCTGTGTGTGGGTGTCTGTAGCAGGCCTCCCCGGGAGGCCCGGCCAGGTGGCTCAGTCCTCAGAGAGAAGCGGTCAGTGAACAGACTGACACACACAGAAAAGGTGACTGTGTGCCCCAGACGCTGTCGGACGTCGCGCTCGTGCCCAGAACTCTTCCCGGGACGTGCCTGAACTGGGCTGACTGGGCAGCGCCACTCTATTGAAAGACGCGTCTGCTCCCGTGGCCGTCTGTCCCAGGGCGACTCCCAGAGTTCCCGCGAAAGCCACAGCTGGCAGCTGATGCCCACACGGGCAGTGCAGGAACGAGAAAGCACGCCTGCGTGCGCCTCCTCGGGCGCGTCCCATGCTGGCCGTCACCAGCACGAGCACGAGGCTTGCCGAGTGCCATTCGCAATCCTCAACTATCTTTTAAGCGGCCTGCATTTCCACGTGGCTCCGAAGGAAGTGAGGGTGTACACGGAAGACAGGCAGTCAGTGGAGCTTACAAACATACCCATTCATTTTTCTTAATATTTTGACTCCAAGTGGAAATGTTTTGATGTCCAATATACACAGCCTGGTTTTCATAATTGCTCCCCCCCGAAAAAAGCTTTAAATGCAACAATTTGAGAAAAAAGTTATTTTACTGTTGCCTGCATAGATGGTTCATTGCACACACACAGTGCATATGAATATATGTACGTATTTACAGACATGTGAACATACGTGTGTATGTAGAGACACGTAGAGACCGGGTGTGGGGCTGTGCGGGGGCCCTCGGATCCTGCACGCTCGACCGACAGAACTCGGTCTCCTGGGGGACAACTTTATTCAGTGGACGTGGGGCCACGACACGACCCCGAGAATTATTTACAGCTTAACAACTGAGTGGCTAGCAGATCACGATAGTCGGCCAAACTCTTCTTATGCCAGAACCAAATGCTGTGCGTTTGGTGCTAAACTGGTTGCTTTTCCGGGTCTGAGGTTTAAATGGCAAAAGTAGCGAAGCCTGAAGCAGCGGCAAAAGAAAGGGGCTTCTACCCAGAGGGCTTAGTTTAGGATGGACGGAGGAGCATGAGGAGTTAAGGGAGTTTAGAAAAAAGGGCTTAAAAAATGGTGTCACACAGCCTGTAAGGCGGGCGCTGGTCCCAGGGTCTCACACTGGCAGCTGTGCCAGGAGAGGTGACACTGACTGGCCATGAACTTGGAACCGGCTGGCCCCTCCCTCCCACCTTGGTGACGCAGGGCTGCCCAAGCGTGGGGGTAAGAGTCCCCTGTGTCCCCTGGACTCACATCTGTAACTAACTCTGCACTGGGCTTTGTTCCTGCATCAAGGACGTGGGAAATGTCAGGCGCCACGCCAGCTCCCACGTCCCAGGCACAGACATTCCCGCACCTTGTGCACGCCCTGGGCCTCGCCCCACGCCCTCGGTCACCTCCTGTCCCAGCAACAGGTGCCGCCAGCAGCCTCCACATGTGCAGGTCCTGGGCTGGAGCAAGTCCTCGGAAGCCCTAGCTTCCCGGCTGCCTTCTGGTGGCCGTCCCGACAGAGCAGACGTGGGTGTGGGGCTGGAACCCACGCCCCGCAGGTTCCCAGAGGACAATTAGAAAGTGAGCGGGGCCGCCACGCCTGGGACCAGGAATGTCCGAGTCCTCCCGCATATGCGCTGAAGCGGAGCGGCCTCACAGGACTTTCTGGTGCCCATTGGCAGACGGCTTGGCGGTGTCCGACTCGCGGGGAGCCCTGGATAAGTGCAGCTTATGGAGTCCTGCAGGGAGGAGGAAATGGTGAGAGGAGGCTCTGCCCCAGGCGGGTGGGGGTGGCGGTGCTGGGGACACCTCCAAGGGGTCTCTCTTCCACCCGGGCCCGGGCCAGCCCCGTGGCACACATAGCGCCCCCTGGAGGTCCCGCCCCACTCACCCACCCTCAGCACTGATCCTCCTGCAAGCCTGTTCCTATCCCAAGGGCACTTCCCAGGGAGCCCAACCCCAAACAAGCATCATCCATTTGTGTTTCAAAATACACACATATGAAGAACACAGGAAAATGCATTGACAGACACAGCAAAATATGAAGCACGTATTTAAAAAGAAAGGCAATGGAAAACATTTCCCAAAAGAAAAAGAAAGAAATGGCAAAGCAACAAGTTGAACAAAGATAATATTTCAGAGAATAAAAAGTATTTATGTGAGTCACAGCAACCTGTGCCTCTGAGCCACCACTTCCATGGAACCCAACACAGGACACAGCCCTCCTGGGTGGGGGGTTCCTTCTGAAACATGGGTGCTGCCCGGGCTGGGGTTTGGAGGAACCAGTGTCTGTCTTGTGCAGAAGCCGCCATGGGCACCATCATCCATAGCTAAACTGAGCGTCCACTGTGTGCAGATGCCCTGACGGGGCATCCAGGACCCTGCATACAGCGGCCCCGCTGCGGGTACAGCCGCCCTATCGCAGAGGTGCCCGCGGGAGCTGAGCGAGCGGTTTAACTCTGGACACTGCCTGCCAGAACTGCCTGATCCCAGCCACTGTGCAGACCCCACAGCCAGAATCCCACACCTGGGCAGGGACCCACCCACTTTCTGGTGCGCCGGCTGAAGTGAGGCGTAACTTTTCTCTTTTGGGCCAATATTTCATTAGCCACCTCCTTACAGGGTTAGTATAAAGTAAAACACAAACAATCCGAAATCTTTTCTCCTTCCCCAAGGTCACCCTTTATTTAAAAAATGTGTGTGTGTGTGATTTCAGAGAAGAACAGAGAGAGATGGAAACATCAATGATGAGAGAGAATCATTGATCAGCTGCCTCCTGCACACCCCACACTGGGGATTGAGCCCACAACCCAGGCATGTGCCCTGACGGGAATCAAACCCTGACCTCCTGGTTCCTAGGTTCACGTTCCACCACTGAGCATGCCGGCCAGGCCCAAAGGTCACCCTTGCAATCAAACACAAACAATCCGAAATCTTTTCTCCTTCCCCAAGGTCACCCTTTATTTAAAAAATGTGTGTGTGTGTGATTTCAGAGAAGAACAGAGAGAGATGGAAACATCAATGATGAGAGAGAATCATTGATCAGCTGCCTCCTGCACACCCCACACTGGGGATTGAGCCCACAACCCAGGCATGTGCCCTGACGGGAATCAAACCCTGACCTCCTGGTTCCTAGGTTCACGTTCCACCACTGAGCATGCCGGCCAGGCCCAAAGGTCACCCTTGCAATCCCTGGGCTGGGAAGCCCTGGTGAGCCAATGCTGTCGCTCACAAGGCTCCGTTACCTGAGTGCAGGGCCTCAGTGAGCCCAGCATCAGGCTGCCTTGTCCAGGAGCGGGAAACACAGTGGAGCGTGGAGTGTAAGTGCCCAGCGCGGCCAGTGCAGGGGGTGAGCTCACGTCAGGACTGTCAGCATCAACTGCTGCCTTTCCCTCTTTGCTATGAAGGTTCATGCCCACACCCTGGCGGGCTGATGCGTGGTCCTTTCTATTGACCTGGGGCTCCCAACACCTAAAGGCTGGAACGTGCTTAGGATTACTGCTGACGTAAGCCGGACCAACACACTCCGAGGGCACATTTACACCCACTGAGGAGTCGCGCCCACTGTCCTGTGGCCATGGAGACGGGGTGAGGACGCTTCGCTCCTAGGAATGCGAGAACACTATGCTTTATCCTGAGCTGTGTGGAGCTCACTGAAGAGAACTGGGGGTCTGCCTGACACTTGCAAAACCCAAAGCTCATGAAAATCCTTCACTGAAACAGAAGGTGTTCTTCCCAAAAAATATCCTTCTGCCCTCCCCACTCCCTCCCAGCACCCGTCACAGACACAGAGCTGCCGCTTCCTGCTCGGACTGCGCAGGGCGGGGCTCAGCCCCCTGAGAAGTGTGTCTGTCGGCGCCCCGAAGTCCTCAGGAGGAGCCTGACAGGTGAGGAAGGCGCGCTTGGTGGGGAGGACTCACACCAGGGTTAGGACTGTGACCTCTAAGGGCTCACACATTCGGAGAAATGAGTGAGTGAAAACTGAAAATTAGCTCTCATGTGAAGTTACGAATTAGTAGGCGGAGAGAAACCACGCAGCGCCGGCGGATTACCTAGGGCCTTGAGGAGCTCTTCCCGGACCGCAGAGGTGAATTTTCTGACCAGACACAGTGTTGTCACCACAGCGAAAAGCAAATTGTAGGATAACACAATATAGAAATTTCCCAGCCAGTTAAACCTTCCGAAGTCTCCCAGAAGATCGAATCTAGTGATTCCTGTTAAAAACAAACAGCCCTTAAAATCAGGTATGATGTGTTCACAGACATCACAAAATAAAGTGCAAATCAGATCAATTCCTTGGCCTTTCCCATTTCTGTCAGTGACTATGCCTTGTGGAACCAGACCCAACCGCCCTGCCTGCTCCCCCACGTGCTACTCACACAGAGGTCACATAGAGGTCATGCTCACACTGACCAGAACTGCCCTGCTGCGTTTTTTGATGTGGGGGAGAGTGAACACTGACCCAGGAAACAGGGGTCTGATAGAAAAAGACACCTGACAACCCACTCCTCCCCATCCCCGCCTGTCCGCGTCCTTGGAGAGGGCGCCTGCCTCTCCACGCCCTCGACTCAAACTCTGTTTCTGCATCACACACGTGACCTGGAACAGCTTTGCCTCCTCTGGCTGTGTTACTGCCTCCTTTCCCCACAGGATGAGTCCTGAGAGCAGGGGCTTCATCTTTCTGACTCCCGTGGTCCCAATGCCAGAGCAAAGCCTTGCATACACTCAATACTTACTACAGCCTATATAATAATCCTATATATAATAAAAGGGTAATATGCAAATTGATTGAACAGTGGAACCACCGGTAGCTATGGCGCGCACTGACTACCAGGGGGCAGATGCTCAACACAGGAGCTGCCCCCTGGTGGTCAGTGTGCTCCCACAGGGGGAGCACCGCTGAGCCAGAAGCCAAGCTCATGGCTGGCAAGCGCAGCAGCGGTGGCGGGAGCCTCTCACACCTCTGAGGCACTGCTAAGGATGTCTGTCTGACCACTCCCCGGAAGGGGTGGGGGGGAGAGCGGCCTAAGCCATCAGTCAGACATCACCTGCGGGCTCCCGGACTGTGAGAGGGCACAGGCTGGGCTAAGGGACCCTCCTGAGTGCATGAATCTTGTGCACCGGGCCTCTAGTAAATTAATAAACACACAGGTGAGTCCTTTTCAGGAAAAAATCATTCATGGGAATCAGATGCTACAGGTTTGACGAATAAAATGGCACAGCTGGAAATGCAGCGTAGTTGTGTCATATTGCAAGGAAATCCCTTTAACTCACCTGTACACGCTTATAAAAGCAATAATTTAAATAGTCCTTCTCTTCAATGAGCATGTGCCTTGGCCCATACTTACTGGAAAGGATGTGTGAATGGTAAGATTTTCTGACCATTGGTATACTGTTGCCATCTCTCAAGGAAGAACTTAAAGAGCTACAGAGGGTCATATAAAAATTTAACCACAAAGGACTATAAATCAAAACCTTTATTTTAGCCCTGATCGGTTTGGCTCAGTGGATAGAGCATCGGCCTGCGAACTGAAAGGTCCCAGGTTTGATTCCAGTCAAGGACATGTACCTTGGTTGCAGGCACATCCCCAGTAGGAAGTGTGCAGGAGGGAGCTGGTCAATGTTTCTCTCTCATCGATGCTTCTAACTCTCTATCCCTCTCCCTTCCTTTCTGTAAAAAAATCAATAAAATATATTTTTTTAAAAACACAACCCTGTATTTTATGAGTGCTCTAAGGGTTTCAAGAATGACTTCGACTAACCTCCATTTCACCTTGTCAGCCAGCTTTCAGACTTAACTCTCATCCCCACCCCCATGCAATCCCATCACCCGCCCAGGGCACTCTACAAAAACAAACCATAGAGACAGCAGAAAACTCTTCATACCAAACAGGCAGGAAAACAGGATGTTTCCAAAAGTAGCTCTTTTGTAGTCACATCTACCCAGCGCCAATGACTTTGACTTTGAGAGACAATAATCTACTATAATGTTTTAAGGAGCTAGAAGATTAATGAAAACATACAAACAACAAAATCTTTCTAAAGGCAACAGGGACCCAGAGTCCAGCCAGGGATGCTGCACGGCCCCACACTGCAAGACCATGGCAATGGCCGTGGCTGGAGCTCCTCGGAAGTCTTGGTGAAACTTTACTTGTTAAAAGGAATACGTGTCTAATTATATATTTTATTTTTCAAATAGAATACCCTTTAATTTAGCCTAAGAAGGTATCTGTAAACAAGACTGAGTCCTTCCAAACAAGCTTCATTGGTTTCAGCCCAGAGATATTTGACCTTCAGGGCCAAAGATGTCTTTGAGAATCTAGTGGAAACCATGGCTCTTTTCATAAGAAAGCACATAAATGCACAAATCTTCCATATCATGACACTCACTGATGGGGGAGCCGGAAGGTCACAGGACAGAATCCTTACTGGACACTCCTCAGAGCCTTATCTAGTCTGAACCTTCTTGATCAGACAGCACCGTTAGCAAAACAAAATGAGAGCACACATACCCAACACACGTGTGTGCAATTATTTATAAATGATGCTATCCACCGGCGTACACATGACACACAGACAAAACAAAGGCTTAGCTAAGAGCCCAACAATAAAGGCAAACGCAAGTTCTACTGCTTGGTTCACGCAGCCAAGTCTTCCTTTGTGAATTCCTGGGGCCCAGACTCCACGTTTGAAACAACTGGTGTGAGCTAACAGTGATCAGCCACTCCCCAAATGTGACGCATGTACCACGTTGGGACCTCACTGCCACGTGTGAATGGAGTTGGCAAGATGCCCCCGGAGTGAGAATGGAGCATACATATGGAAACAATGTTCTGAGAAGTGCTCTCAATAGAACTTCTCAGTGGACTCAACTTGGTACCTTGAGAGTCAGGGTCAAGACCTGAGATGAAATACTGGCAAAGAGCAACACCCTCACCGGACACTTCAGTCCCAGGACAGCTCAGGCTGCCCACAGACAGAACTCCAGGGGCCTGCTGCCACAGTGCACCAAGCACTGTGCAAATACTCGGCCGAGACACCGTTGTCCCAATTTAGTTTCATATTTTAAAAATCTAACTAACGCTGACTAGGATCACACAGAGCTCTTCAACTCTGAAAATCTTCTGTGAGACTGGACAGCAAGAGACCTCGGCAATCACTTCTCTAAACGTCATGGCAGTCGTTAAACTAAAAAATGTACCTTTTTATTAAAAGTACCAACACTTAAGAAAAAGTAACAATACTTAAGTTTTAACTTAAAAACACTTACTATACAAATGTGTGATACTTCAAAATCTCTACTTCTGGAGAAAGGTATAAAAGAGTCTTAATTTTTAAGGCAGCAAAATTTAAAATACTACTAACTGTTAAAAAAATCAATTATCAAATGTTAACCCTCCTCATCAAATATTGAAATGCTTATTCCCATTTACGAGCACATTTTTTAAAGATAAGTAAGACATATATGAGGTAAGAAACTTAAAGTTAGGCTATGGATAAGTATAGGCCCTATTATCTGGATTATCCGACAATAAAATACTCTTCACGACAAAGTGCACAACAGTCTGCCCACTAGGATTCAAGTGGAAATGTCTGCTGCTACTGCCTTGAATTAAGATCTCTTTCTATTCATATTATAGAATGAAGGTACAAACTTAACCTCACTCCAAGAAGCTGGTTATCCACCTGCAATGTGAGTCAACAGAATTCATGTGCGTTAGCCCACCAGAGTCAGCTTCGGTGTTCAGCAAGAATATTCATGTTTTCCACTAGCAAGACAATGAGAGAGGCCACAGAGCCTCACACACTCAAGGATAATTCACGTAAGCTGATCGGTAAATGATGTGTGCTGGCAAACCACACGGCTGACGTGGATGCCTTGGCTTCCCTGTAGGACTGCCAGAAAGAACATATGCATCTTGTTATAAATAACAAGTTTAGAATTAAACTATTCTTTGTCACCCACCCAGACTCTCCCAATGGTTAGTTTAAATTATGTTGACTAGATTTCCAAAATCCTTCCTCTAAACCAGACGTTTGAAATAAATTTGCTTAAGAGTGTCAAATAATAAATGTGACAAAAATAATGGAAGAGTAAAATCTACAACCACTTTAAACATCATTAATTTCAGGATTAATGTAAATAGGCTCATTGCCAATCATTTTTATTCAAAAACAAACTTGCTCTAAAATTAATGAGAGGTGCCATTCTGGGGGTAAAATGAAAGATACTATTTAAGTAAAGACTTTAACTTTTGACCAGTTTTATTGTGCAAGTAGATTTTCATTAAATTACATCAATTAGAAATGTTAATTAACTTCACGTTCCAGCCAAGATGGAGTAAAAGACACCAGATTTTTCCTCCCACCTGAAGTTTTAGAGGAGTCAAAGTCATACACAGATTTTCAACTGTGCAGGGGGTCACAACCCTAACCCCCTTGTTGTTCAAGAGTCAACTATATTTCAAAAACTGAAAGAAAAATTAAAGTTAAGTTAGAGGCATGAAACATATAAAACAGAGCCAAGTTGGCCTTCTACAGAAGAAAACTTAAGTATCCTATCTAATAAAAGAGGAACATGGTAATTGGCATACGACCGCTACCCTTTCCACTGGCTAATCAGGGGGATATGCAAATTAACTGCCAGCCAACATGGCAGCCGGCAGCCAGGCAGCTTGAAACTAACATGAGGCTTGCTTGCTTCAGTGACGGA
>NW_006298695.1:767065-772216 GCF_000327345.1 Myotis davidii | reverse complement strand
TCTCTGTGCATGACAGGGGGCAGCACCCCACCTCCCCAATCGGCCTTGCTCTGAGCCCGACCAGGGGCTGTACCTAGGGCTTGGGCCTGCCCTCTGCCACCTGGGAGCAGGCCTAAGCCAGCAGGCCGTTATCTCCCGAGGGGTCCCAGACTGCGAGAGGGCACAGGCAGGGCTGAGGAACTCCCCCCTCCCTCCGAGTGCACAAATTTTTGTGCACCGGGCCTCTAGTAAGATATAAAACACACAACAGAAGGGATTAATGACAGATTAGACACTGCAAAGGAAGAAATTAGTAGACTTGAAGACACATCAATGGAAACTGTTCAAAATGAAACGCAGAAAGCAAAACAAGACCAAAAATTAACAAAGCATCAGTGACCTGTGAATTAATTTCAAATTGCTAATGTGCTTGTGGTGACAATTCTTAAAGGAAAGGGAAGTGAGAATGGAAAATACATTTGAAGAAATAATGGCTGAACATCTTCCAAATTTGATGAAAATTATACCGATAGATCAAAGAAGCTCAATAAACTCTATGTACAAGATACAGAAGAAAACTAAACCAAGGCACATCATAATCAAACTGTTTAAGTGATAAGAAAAATTTTATAAGCAGTCAAATTTTTTAAAAGGTCACATTAAAAAAATAATGATCACAAGCTTTCTTGTCAAAAACTATGCAAATGAGAAAACAGTTAAGTAACACTTTTAAAATACTGAAGAAAAAATAAGTCAATCTTAAATTCTATACCAGCAAAAATATCTTTTAAAAAAATAAGGCAAAATAAAAACATCTCACACATACATCAAGCTGAAAGAATTCATCACTAGCAAACGTGCATTACAAGGAATGTTAAAGACAGTCTTCCTGGCAGAAGGAAAATGCTAAGTCTGGTTTTACATAAAGAACTGAAGAGTAACAGAAATGATTACTATGTGGCACAGAAAACATTTTTTAGTTTGAAATCTCTGTAAAAGATCATTGTTTGAAGCAAAAATAAAAACAATGTACCATCTTACCTAATAATAGACAAATATGTAAATTGGCTCACCAGCCAATCAGGGGGTGAATGCAAATTAACCCAACAAAGATGGCGGTTAATTTACATACGTAGGCACAAAGCGGCGGAGGGAAGACTGAAGGCTCTGGCTGGAGCCACGAAGGCTGAAGGCTCTGGGGGGAGCAGTGAAGTCCTGGGCCCTGGGTGCCGGAGGAAAACCAGTGCCGGCAGCCAGGGGAAGGAAAGGCCTATTGCACGAATCTCTTCGTGCAACCGGCCTATAGTCCTATCTAATAAAAGACAAAAAGGGTAATTGACCGTACCTTCGCTATGCTTCCCATTGGCTAATCAGGGTGATATGCAAATTAACCACCAACCAAGATGGCAGCCGGCAGCCACGCAGCTGAAGCGAGCAGGAGGCTTGCTTGCTCCAGTGATGGAGGAAGCCAAGGTTCCCTGCCTGCCACGGCCCGGATCTAAGTTCCGAAAGCAACAAAGTTTCAATTATAGAAGCTAAACAAACCCCAGATGCCTACCTGCTTTCAGTCAGCTGTGGCCAAGGAGCTGGAGCTGGCTCTTAGCTCCAGTGATGGCAACAAAGTTTCAATTATAAAAGCTAAACAAACCCCAGATACCTGTTTTCAGCAAGAGCCAGCTCTCAGTTCCAGTGACGGCAACAAAGTTTCAATTATAGAAGGTAAATAAATCCCAGAATTAAAAAAAAAGAAAAAAAGGAGAGGCTGGGAGCTTTTTGCTGCTAAGTATTACTCATTCCTAATCTAACAACTGTAAGTCAATACATTCAAGAAAAACAGGGAAACCAGACTAAAAGATAAAATCTAAAACGGAAAACTGTGCTTCCAATTAAACCATCTAGAAAACATGGTTTAGTAAAGAAAAGGAAAATAAGGACATTCAGCTGCAAAATGACTTCAAAAACCTCAAAGCCAACTAGATTTTTCAAGTCAGAGCAGCAGTGACAGGACACATTTCATAACAGGACAGGAAGCTGCTGGCCTTAAGAACTTTGAAGTTCTCTGCTTACCAGAGTAAATACAGACAGAACACACATTTTGCCCCAGATTTATTTATACAGGGATACACAAATTTTCGTGCACCAGGCCTCTAGTCTATATAATAAAAGCCTAAGTGTCCATTACAGCGGAACGACCAGAATGACAGGTCGCTATGATGCACACTGACCACCAGGGGCAGACGCTCAACACAGGAGCTGCCCCCTGGAGGTCAGTGTGTTCCCCCTGCTCAGCCAGAGGCCAACCTCACACTAAGGAGCAGTGAGTTGAGTGGTAAGGAGCAGCGAGCAGGTGGGTTGTAAAGAGCAAGTGGTCCCGGACTGTGAGAGAGATGTCCGCCTGCCAGCTTAGGCCCACTCCCAAGGGGAGGGAACAGGCCAGGTTGAGGGACTCCCCTCCTCCCACTCAGTGCATGAATTTTGTGCACTGGGCCTCTAGTGGGGTTTATAACGTGTACAAGTAAAATGTATGACAACAGTAGTACAAAAGCTGACAGGGAAAAAATGGAACAACACAGGTTTGAACTGTGTAGGCCCACTTATACACAGATTTTTTAAAATAAACACCTGTACTGTTTTTGATCCCAGTTGGAAATCTGAGGGTTGGCTGTATGCGTTATCTATACCTTTTTATATATGGGACTTAAGCATCTGCTGATTTTGGTACCTGGGGGGATGCTGGAACCAATCCCATAAGAACAAATAAATTCTGGGGGAGTCAAAAGTTATATGTGGATTTTTGACTGTGCAGTGGTTTGGCACCCGTAGCCCCTATGTTCTTCAAGGGTCAATCGTCTATTGTTATAAGGTTCTTACACCAACTATAACCTGAAGGTAGACTGTGATAAGTTTAAAATGTATACTATAGATTAAGGACTTGGGACAGCAGCTAGCTGATAGAAGAAGCTTTGCCTACCCTCCTATCCTAGCCTTCTTTTAAATTATCACTGCTGATAATCTGCAGTTCCATCCATGCTGTTGCAAAGGAAAAACTTCCTGAATAATCAACAGAAGACTCACAGGAGAGAACCCTGATGCCTGAGGACTGAAAGTAGAGATGGCATAGAGACTGGTGGGAGGGGCAGAGGTGCAAAAGGGCTGGCCAGTAACCATAGACAGCAGCTGAGTCCTGGAGACATATCTCAGCTGTCGGGGGGAGCCACTGAGAACTCTCGGACCTAATCCCCAAGCTGGGCCCCCCAGCAGAGAGCACCAGAACTGAAGAGGGTACCCATAATATCTGGCTATGAAAAGCAGTGGGGTGCTGTCTGCCAGGGAGAGAGCTGGGAATTCAGGCACCCTCTTAAAGGGCCAAACAGGGTAGAAAAATATCACTCAATTAGAGGACCAAAGAGAAAAAAACAATTAAAAAACAGGAAGACAGCTTAAGGGAGCTGTGGGAAACATAACATTAGAATAGCAGGTGTGCCAGGAAAGGCAGAAAGGGAGAAAGAGATACAGAATGTGTGTGAAGAAATAATGGCAGAAAATTTCCCTAACCTGGTAAAGGAAAATGTCACAGTAATTCAGGAGGCACAGAGAACCCCAAGCAAGAAGAACCCAAACAGGCCTATGCCCAGACAGATCATAATTAAAATGCCAAAAATTAAAGACAAAGAGAAATCTTAAAGGCAGCAAGAAAAAAGAAAACTGTTACCTACAAAGGAGCTCCCATAAGGCTGACACCTGATTACTCATGAGAAACTCTCAGGCTAGAAGAGAGAAACCTAGCAATACAGAATTAAAATGTCAATGAATAAGTACCTATCAGTAAAACTCTCAATGTTACTGGATTAAATGCTCCAATCAAAAGGCACAGGGTAGCTAAATGAATATAAAAACATGACCCAACTATATGCTGTCTACAAGAGACCCACCTCAGAACAAAAGACACACATGGGATGAGAGTAAAAGGGATGAAAATTTTTAAAGCTGGAGTGGCAATACTCATATCCAACAAAATAGACTTCAAAATGAAGGCAATCACAAGAGACAACAAAAGTCACTACATAATACTAAAAGGATTGATCCAATAAGAGGATATAACCTTGGTAATCCTGCACCCAATATAGAAGCACCTAAATATATTTAAAAAAAACTTCTAGAGAACTTTATGGGTGAGATCAACAACAATACAGTCATAGTAGGGGACTTTAACACCCCACTGACTTCACTGGATAGATCTTCCAGACAAAAACCTAACAAGGAAACAGTGACTCTAAAGGACACACTGGATCAGATGGATGTAATAGACATTTATAGAATATTTCACCCCAAAGCTGCAGGATATACATTCTTCTCAAGTGCACATGTATCATTCACAAAAATAGACCACATGTTAGGACACAAAACAAGTCTGTACTTGTTCAAGAAGACTGAAATCCTATCAAGCATTTTCTCAGATCACAGTGGAATAAAATTAGAAATTAACTACAGAAAAAAAACAAACCCCAAAACATTCAAACACATGGAGGCAAAATAGCATGTTATTAAACAACGAATGGGTTACCAATGAGATCAAGAAAGAAATAAAAAAACTTTACGGAAACAAATAAAAATGAACACAAAACAACCCGAAATTTCTGGGACACAGCAAAAGCAGTCTTGAGAGGGAAGTTCATATCCAAACTTATCATAGCACTACAGACCTACCTCAAAACACGAGAAAAAACAACTATTTAACCCTAACTATTTAACTTAAACAATAAACTATTTCACTTAAAGAATTAGAAAGAGAAAACAAGAAAAGCCCAGAGTAAGTAGAAGAAAGGAAATAATAAAGATTAGAGCAGAAATAAATGACATAGGGGCTAAAAAAAAAATACAAAAAAAATAAATGAAACCAACAACTGGTTCTATGAGAGGATAAACAAAACTGATAAACCATTAGCCAGACTCATCAAGAAACAAAGAGAGAGGACCCAAGTAAATAAAATCACAAACAAAAATGGAGAAATAACCACTGACACCACAGAAATACAAAGGATTATAAGAAAATACTATGAAGAACTATACGCCAACAACCTGGACAATGTGGACGAAATGGAAAAATTCCTAGAAAAATACAATCTCCCAAAACTGAATCAGGAGGAATCAGAAAACCTGATGAGGCCACAA
>NW_006298695.1:757788-763834 GCF_000327345.1 Myotis davidii | reverse complement strand
AAAAAAAAGGAAGGGGGGGGAAGATTAGATTCAGGTTTTGCATTTTGGGAGAGGTATCTCAGAAGTGCATCCTATAGGTGGCATACAATTTTAATTTGTCCTATCATGGTGATGCTAATCTTTAATACTAGATTAAAATGGCATTTGCTGCAAATAAATAAATAAATAAAAAGAAATTCCAGTATCCTGATAATTACTAAATTAATGAAGTCAACCTATACCATTCTGTTTTGACTTCTGAGGAATAAAGTTGAAAATAGTGAGAAAAAAAAAGAGTGACTTCTGTCCTACTTCATTTAAAAAAAAATAAATAAATAAACGTGATATGTCTCATAAACAAATTGAAAGACAAAAATCTTATGATCACATCGAAAGATGCAGAAAAAGCATTCGCCAAAATCCAACATCCATTTTGATAAAAACTCTCAACATGATAAAGGCCATATATGACAAGCCTACAGACAAAAACTAACAGCATTTCCCCTAAGAACAGGAATAAGACAGGCATGTCCGTTTTCACCACTCTATTCAACAGAGTACAGGAAGTTCTAACCACAGCGATCAGACAAGAAGAAGAAACAAAAGGCATCCAAATTGGAAAGGAGGAAGTAAAACTCTCGTTATTCGCAGATGACATGATATTGTACATAGAAAACCCTAAAGACTCCAACAAAAAACTACTAGATTTAATAAATAAACTTGGCAATGTAGCAGGATACAAAATCAACACCCAAAAATCAATGGTTTTTTAATACACCAATAATAAATTCTCACAAAGAGAAACTAAATGAACAATCCCATTGCAACAAAAGAAATTAAGATACTTAAGAATAAACTTAACCAAGGAGGCAAAAGATCTGTATTTGGAAAACTACAGGACATTGAAAAAAGAGATAGAAGAAGATATAAACAAGTGGAATAATATTCCGTGTGCATGGATTGGTAGAATCAACATTATTAAAATGTCCATACTACCCAAGGCACTCTACAGATTCAATGCAATCCCTATTAAAATACCAATGGCATATTTCACAGATCTAGAACAAATACTCCAAAAATTTATATGGAATCAAAAAGACCCCGAATAGCTGCAGCAATTTTAAGGAGGAATCACAATACCAGATCTCAAATTATACTACAAAGCCACCATAATCAAAACAACCTGGTACTGGCACAAGAACAGGTATCAATCAATGGAAAAGAACAGAGAACCCCAAAATTGACCCCACGCAGCCTGCTGCTCAGTCGTTCGGTCACCCCTTACTGCCCCCTGCCAACTTGGTCACCCCACACAGCCTGCTGTTGGATTGTTTGGTCGCCCCTCACTGCCCCTCCCCTGCCTGCATGGTCACCCACAACTGCCCCCCGGGTTGGCCAGGTCACCCCATGTAGCCCGCTGTTCGATTGTTTGGTTGCCCCTCACTAACCCCCCTGCTGGCCTGGTCACCCCACGCAGCATGCTGCTCAGTCATTTGGTTGTCCCTCACTAACCCCCCTGCCGGCCTGGTCGCCCCCCTGCAGCCTGTTCGTCTGTTCGGTTGTGATGGTCGCTTAGGCTTTTATTATTATAGATCTCCTGAGACAAAGGAAACTAAGGAGAAAACAAATGGGACGACATCAAAATAAAAAGCTTCTGCACAGCAAAAGAAACCATCAACAAAATGAAAAGAGAGTCCATGCTATGGGAGAATATATTTGATGATGATACATCTGATAAAGGGTTAATATCTAAAATATAAAAGGAACTCATACAACTCAACAAAAGGAAGACAAACAATCCAGTAAAAAAAAAAAAAAATGGCAAAGGACCTAAATAAACACTTCTCTAAAGAGGACGTACAGATGGCCGAGGGACATGACAAAATGCTCAAAGTCACTGATCATCAGAGAGATGCAAATTAAAATGACAATGAGGTATCACCTCACACCTGTCAGAATGGCTACCATCAACAAATTAACAAAGGACAAGTGTTGGTGAGGATGTGGAGAAAAGGGAACCCTCGTACACTGCTGGTGGGAATGTAGACTGATGCAGTCATTATGGAACACTGTATGGTGTTTCCTCAGAAAATTAAATATGGAACTCCCATTTGACCCAGTGATCTGACTTCTAGGAATGTATATCCTAAGAAACCCGAAGCACCAATCAGAAAGAATGTACGCACCCCTATGTTCATAGCCGCACAATTCACAATTCACAATAGCTAAGATCTGAAAACAGCCCAAGTGCCCATCAGTAGACGAGTGGATAAAAAGTTGTGGAACATTTATACCATGAATACTCTGCAGCTGTAAAAAAGAAGGATCTCTTACCCTTTGAGACAGCATGGAGGGACCTGGAGAGTATCATGCTAAGTGAAATAAGCCAGTGAGAGAAAGACAAGTGTCACATGATCTCACTCATATGTGGAATCTAAGTAACAAAATAAACTGATGAACGGAGTGGATTCAGAGACATGGAAGCATGGAACAGAGTGCAGAATCTCAGAGGGAAGACAGTGGAGCGTGGGTGGGTGGGAGCTTCTCTCTCTCTCCCTCTCCCTTCCTCTCTGAAACCAATAAAAAAAATATAAATAATAATAATAAAATGTATACTATAAACCATAAAACAACTATCCAAGTAATACAATGGAGTTATAGCAAGTAGGCCAACTAAATAGGTAAGAATGCAGATAAAGGGTAACAGAGGGGAACAAAGAAGAGACAGGTCAAATAGAAAATAAATAGCAATATGGTCAATTAAAAAATAACCATAACGCCCAGCCTGTGGCTCAGTGATTGACCCTTGACCCCATGCACCACGAGGTTGTGGGCTCCATCTCCCAGAGGGACATGCAAGAGGCAGCCAATACTATGCATATTCTCAGCCAGGTTAGCACTCTTGATTCTTGGTACAAATTAGTCCCTCACTATAGTTCACAGTCTAGTTTTAATTGTTAACATTCTAAAACTGTATCTTAAGGCTTCTTCAAGCAAAATAATCCTAACTGGAATTATTTTCATATGAAAATTATTTTATAACAAACTAAAAGTTAAGGTATTTGGTTGTGTGTCAACAGATGGCTAAGTTATTTGGATAACATTTGACTCAGAATACTGCCTCTTTATTAAAAATCCTAACTAGATATACAAACTGACTGTTCAGACATGAGGACATTAGTAATCAATCAGAAGTTCATCAGTACCCTTGCTGGTATGGCTTAGTGGATAGAGTATCGGCCTGCGGGCTGAGGGGTCCCAGGTTAGATTCATGCCTGGGTTGTGGGCTCGATCCCCAGGAGGGAGCAGGCAGGAGGCAACCAATCATTGATTCTCTCTCATCATTGATGTTTCTATCTCTCTCTCCCTCTCCCTTCATCTCTGAAGTCAATAAAATTTTTTTAAATATATTTTATTGATTTTTTACAGAGAGGAAGGGAGAGAGATAGAGAGTTAGAAACATCGATGAGAGAGAAACATTGATCAGCCGCCTCGTGCACATCTCCTACTGGGGATGTGCCCGCAACCCAGGTACATGCCCTTGACCGGAATCGAACCTGGGACCTTTCAGTCCGCAGGCTGACGCTCTATCCACTGCGCCAAACCGGTTTTGGCAATAAATTTTTTTTTAAAAGTTCATCAGTACCACTCATTTATTATTTTCTACAAAATAACTGACCATGACTAAGTCATATACACATTGCTTTGTTGAGAAATTTTCAATATGAGGTTTGAAAGTATTTCTATATCAAAGTCATAATTACGATAATTTATACTTCTATTTCACACTGAGAATTGGAGAAGGAAAGAAGGCCCAGTGTAAAAATTAGGAATATATTTACAAAATCCCAAAAGAAAACCTCTCCAAAAGGACAGAAATGAAACAGGACTCTTTCATCAAAGAACAAAAGCAAATAATGCACTTGTTCTCCTGTATGAGACCCCGATGAGAAATATGGGTACAGGATACAAATAACAGGTTGGTTCAAAAGGGTACGAGTTTTTGTGTTCATACCACAAGCACACTTTTTAAATCTGCATTTGGAACCTGCATCACTAACAAGTCACAGAAAGAACCTCAGAATGAAGAAAATAATTTTAAAATAGAAATTAGGAGAAGTACTACAAGGTCTTTTGGTTACAGTTGAGAAAAATTTTCTGGTTCAAGGAGATTTCAAATAAAGAGTGCAAAAAATGTCAATCCTTCTGTTGTTTCTTGATTGAGCATAATAAAAAATATGTCAGCCCGGCCAGGTGCAGCTCAGTGGTTGAGCATCAACCCATGAATTAGAAGGTCATGGCTAGATTCCCAGTCAGGGCACATAGCAGGGTTGCGGGCTCGATCCCCAGTAGGAGGCAGCGGGTCAAGGATTCTCACTCATCATTGATATTTCTCTCTCTCTCTTCCCCTTCCTCTCTGAAATCAATAAAAATATATATATATTTTTAAAAAAGAACATGTCAGCAACCAGACAAAATCTGTTCTTACAAAATGCTCTGCTACCTTTAAAATATTTTATTATAGAAAACTCAGGCATCCATAGTTCATTTACTAGGCCTGATCATGTTCTAATTTCACCTGTCAACCATCCCCTCTAATCACCTTGAGAGCCCTTTGTTTACTGAATATCTGGCCACCAAATCCTCCAGATGTTGCATTCTTCAAAACTGAAGTCTGACCATGCAGCCAGCCAGTCTGGTCACCAACTCCAGGAGCGTCATTACTCGCTCGCAAAGAGTTCAAATAAACAATGTTAAGCACAGCTGTCTCGAGTTTCCTATAAGTGACAAAACGATCATCTATATTAATTATATTTGACTGAAAATAAAAGGTCAAAATTTTTTTCACAGACCTTGTGGCAAGTGATATGCTTATAAAATCCACTTAGTGGTCACTTTTAAATTAGCATAATTGGCACTAATTTTTCAATTAGTGCAGTTTTCCATATTCAAATATAAGAAGCTATTCCAAAGGAATTTCTTAATAAAAGTGTCATGTCACACCAGACATGTAAGTCTAAAGCTACAGTTTATGCCTACCACACAGCAACAGTAGCAGTTGGCAATTTAAAAGAAAAAACCTCCCAGAACATCAAATTAATTTTTTATACAGGATTCAATATATTTTCAATTTATAATTGAATTTATAATCATCACTTAAAACTATGAAACTAAGAGAAGAGCTGCAAGTAATGGAGGTGATGAGGCTCCTTGTTGCTTCGCGTCTCATTTAACTGTGAGTGGCGGGCTGCTGCGGGCTGAGTTCCTGGGGTCAGGCTCTCCCTGTGGGAGGCATGAGACAGAGAGGAGACGCCACAGCCTGGAATCCGTGCTTAAGCACACCCTCTATTCTGGTCTGATAAGCTTTTCAGCCAGGAAATCAAAGTCCCGTTATACTGTAGGATAATAGTCATGACAATTCCCTATATTTTATCTTCTTAAAATCAAAGACTCACTTCTAAAGAGTTAACCGAGGAATTACAAAGTAACTCCCAAGTTTGCATTTCCCATAATACTAAATAAAGCTTATTCTTTTTGTCTAGAAATTTGCTTTTTTAACGCTGTGAAAAGCCTCTGTGACTCTGTTCAGTGCACTTACTCCTTTTCATCTATTCAGTGCCACTGGCATAACAGGTAGTGCGTGCGTGCTGTGCCGGGCGGAGCACGTGACCACTGCGCCCTAATGCACGCCATTAATCCTGTTTGGACAGCTGGGTCCGGGCATTTGTTAGCTGCCTTTTAATTGTTCCATCTTTCCTTTTCTCCTTTTTATTTATCTCTATGGCAAACTACTCAGGAATTTAATGTGTTGATCTTTAAAAAAGCAAATTTTGCCATTCGTTTTCTTTGTATTAAAACTATACTCAGCATGTAATTTTCTTCCGTAAACAAGTATATACTAGTACTGCTATGAACAATTTTAAGTAACAGAGCACAGTAGGTTTCATAAGTGACCAAATGGTAGGGTAGCTGTAATAACACAGAAATTATTTGTTGGACTGTCATGATACATATGACATTTAGCTACAAATCAAGTAACGAAAATGCAGATTTTTGGCATTTTCAA
>NW_006298695.1:745265-757757 GCF_000327345.1 Myotis davidii | reverse complement strand
TCCGTGCATTTGTTAGCTGCCTTTTAATTGTTCCATCTTTCCTTTTCTCCTTTTTATTTATCTCTATGGCAAACTACTCAGGAATTTAATGTGTTGATCTTTAAAAAAGCAAATTTTGCCATTCGTTTTCTTTGTATTAAAACTATACTCAGCATGTAATTTTCTTCCGTAAACAAGTATATACTAGTACTGCTATGAACAATTTTAAGTAACAGAGCACAGGTTTCATAAGTGACCAAATGGTAGGGTAGCTGTAATAACACAGAAATTATTTGTTGGACTGTCATGATACATATGACATTTAGCTACAAATCAAGTAACGAAAATGCAGATTTTTGGCATTTTCAAGATTAGCACACCATAAGCAGATGTCAAAACAATAACAAGCCCTGTAAGCAAACACAAAAGAGTGAGGAGTGAGCGAGCTCTGTCAGTTTGTGGAGAGCGGTCCCTCTCTACTCATTGGAGATTTCACTCTTTATTAAAAGATGAAATTCCTGTGAGAATTAGAGACGAGGACAACGCCTGCTTTTTGGCACCGCCTGTATCCCTGACGGGTGGGTCTTGAATAAATGATGATGCGATACACCAGTTGAAACAAAAGCAGCTCGGACCTGTCATTTTTGTTGTGAGCAAGTTGCTGAGGTTGAATGGTGGGATTTTTCCTAATCGTTGGTGAACACTCTCAGGTCAAACCCTAAGTCTGGAAAACGGAGCTCCTACTGAACATGCGGAGTAATAGTTAAGCCCAGCCCTGAGCATCCCGAGCCAACAGGGCTTGACAGGCGGGGAGGGGCCACAGGAAGCTTCCCAGCCACTAGAACAATGTGGGACGCTTTCCTTTTAGAGATTCAAAATTCTGTAAACAGGAAAACTTCGTGGATGACAGGCACGTGAGATCCTTAAACTAAAGGCTGCCCTTTAAGTCCCCGTGGTTCTCCGAGACCTCGCTGCCTTTACGCCCACTTCATGACATAGAGCAACTTAAAATTAGTCTGACAGATTTTCAATTTTTAAAAATACAATTATGTTTTAAAACATTTCATATTAAGAAAAATTAGTTTAATATTTTCTAAACATTAAACATTTTTAAAAGTAAAAATCAGTTTCCTCACTAGAGACTCAAAAGCTTAACTAGTCAGTGAACAAAAAAAGTCCACTGTTTTGAGAAGACATATTATTAGGATTTAAAAAAATAAGTGGCCTTCGTTTGATAAAAGCGTTTTCTGGTGTAGCCCTACATCATGAAGTACAGGAGTAAAGGCGTGAAGTAGGGTAGTGGTGTATCTCGAAGGATGATCTTTAGAAACTGGAGTGAAGGAGTGGAGTGGAGTGGAACATCCCACTCGGACTCACCCAGGGTTCTGGACATCACAGGCAGAGCGGAGCTCAGGACCAGCAGCGACACGCAGTTCCCAATGATCTGCCAGGAGACACAAGAGCAGCAGGCGGTCATGCAACGGGGTGATCAACAGAACCCATCCCCTCTGGGAAGCTGTTCACTCCAGGTGCCTACTGCACCTTGCTAACTTCTTAATCGTACTCTTCACAATAGAATTTAAAACTAAGAAGAAACTGCCTATAGACATTTAACGTGCTACCTGTATGTTCGAGAAAATACTGGTAGTGCCTGGCACAAATATACAGCTACAGAACACTTAAGTTACTTTCCACCTCAGACAATGCGTTTTACATCACTGACTGATGTTGCCAATTTCAAAACAGCTTGCTTGTCAAGTGAAAATGAATTAATGCCTAGCCCGGCCAGCCAGGCTCAGTGGTTGAGCATCAACCTATGAACCAGGAGGTCATGGTTCGATTCCTGGTCAGGGCACGTGCTCTGATTGCAGGCTCGATTCCCCGTGTGGGGTGTGCAGGGGCCAAGGATCAGTGATTCTGTCTCACCATTGATGTTTCTACCTCTCTCTCCCTCTCCCTTCCTCTCTGAAATCAAGAAGAATATATTTCTTTAAATAATTAATGCATTTAATATCTGACTCTGTTTTTAAAGTCAACTACTGCTCATAATTTATATAAGATCTATTTCTAACATGTTGTTGTAAGATTTTAATATCAAAAAGCTCAAAATCCAAAACACATATATTCCAGTCATTCATTTTCAATGTACCCTATGCTTATCTATAATAATAAAAGCATAATATGCTAATTAGACCAGACGTCCTTCCAGACAACCTTCCAGATGAAGCCAGGGCTGCGAGGGAAGCCGGTGCCAGCAGCTAGGGGAAGGAAGGCCTACTCTTGCTCGAATTTCGTGCATCGGCCTCTAGTTCTTTCATCATAAATAAGAGCTGGAAATGCTGATCAGACCTGTGATCACTTAAGCTACGCTCAGAGTTTCAAAAACTCACAGTGTGTTAGGTACATCGAGAGATGAATAGGAAATAAATATCCTCTTAAAATAGGATAACAATATGGAATATTTAATAACATAAAAGAAGCCCACAGCTCCTGTAGTTGCGCTCATTTCAGCCGGTGGGAACATTTCACAGAGCAGCAGCCATTGTGCCACAGCCTGTGCTCTTCCCGTGGCCAAGGACATATTGTAGGAAGTCAAATCAGCCTCAGATTGCAAAATGTTTCTGAATAGGCCTCTTCCGTCTTGCTTTAATTATTCAAATTTGAAACACTTTGTCTCCACTACTTGTAGCAACAGAGGTTCTTCAGATCTCAAAGAAGCTCCCTGAAGTGCAGTCAGCACAGCCCAAGTGACTCATTAGCGGAGCATTTTCTTTGGAGGAAAAGCGTCTTTTCAGAGCCTCTGTGCCAGCTAACAAGCTAGGCTCCTCCGCATTTACAAGTGAATGGACGTCGTCCAAGCCACACAGGGCACACACTGGCAGCTCCCACCCGAAAACCTTCCAGTTTGTGTTTGCGCAATTTACAAATGCCTCTGCTGCGGGGGAAGCGTGCAGGGCGATTACTAAATAAAGCACACGGGTTGGCTTGAAGGCAAAGGGGAGGCACCGTCGCCCGAGACTTTACCTTACCTTTGTCATGGTCGTGTCATCCTTTTTAGGAATAAAGTCTCCAAAAAAGCGGAGGCTATAGAAACCGACGACAGAGGACACCATCAGATAGCTGTGAGAATCAAGGAAAACACCTCCAAAGAATGTGAGCTGCCCAGTTCTCAGTAGTCTCCAAGTCTGAAGGCCCAAAGGAAACTCAAAACAAAACCAAAAGCCACTTGGAGTGCCTGGGGAAGAATGCCTTGTTTTTTCTCGGGGCAAGTGTCTTAGTAAATTACCACTGTCCCAGAAAACTGGACAGAAAACTTGTTAACAGACAGAGCTTCAGTGAAAGAAAGGATACAAAATCAAAATGATTTCAAGTGCCGCTCCCACAAAACCAAAAGCTGAGAGCGAGGCATTTCCTATCCCAGGCCCCTGGGGGGAAAAACACTTTTCAGAATTCAATGACACTATTATATTTGGTTTCCCTAAAATTGTTGTTTCACAAATATAGGACAGCTGAAATTAGGAACTGGTCTAATAAAACTTGACATTAGACAGAGTTCATCAACTAACTCAACCACATGTTAACAATTTTAACAGGCTCAAAATATTTCTGATTTATTTCAAATTTAAGTTACTTATCAAAATAATATGAGCATTTTGTGAATTCTTCAATATGCTTGGAAGAAATCCTTTAAAAATATATCTATTAGGACTACAGGGTGTGGACGAAAAGGGGCCACAAGCTAACCTGACTAGCTCAGGGAAGGCCTGCGTGGAGGCCTTGCTAACTCAGGGACTTAAAGTAACCAGAAAGGATGGCCTGAAATTAAAACTTTTTTAAATTAAAAGATTTATAGTGGGTAGTCATGTCCTAGGCCAGTATCTTCCCTGACAAAGATCAACTTTCATCTTTACCAAGCCTATTGTCTTTTTGCATCTATGATAACATACCTGTGGAATGTCAGGGTAACTTGTAACTTCCCTTTTTGGGGACCCCTTAGGGCATGACCAATGCACCAGGATGGAGACCAAAAATTCCCTCATTGTTACTGTTATCAGGTTAATTGCTGACTGTTAACTATCCTGTACCCACCAATGCAAAAGAAGCATGTGTCTATCATTTCACTTTATGTTTTTGGGAAATCGCAGGGGTCAGCACATCTGGAGTGCAATGGGTAAGCCTTGCCCTGGGGAAACCAGCTTCCTGATCATGGTAGGTAAATGTCGATCATTTTACTTTTCCCCAATCCCAGGGGTTCCCCGCTTAGCTTTCTCTCACCTCCCTGATCACCAGTGGATTTCAGGTAACCCACTTACAGCTCCTCCTTGAGGTAACCTGCAAAACTAGGTGAAAACCCGCCATTCTCAGGAGCATTATCCCAATATGTTGAGGTTCTGCTTCCCAGCAACTGTCAACAGTTTGGCTCAAATAAACTCACAAAAACTCTTTAGAGGTTTGAATGTTTCTTACGCTAACAAGGGCAATACAATCCTTAATGGCCATTTCCCCCAAAAGGAGACAAAGACCAGGAAAATGATGCTAGACACCAGGAGTCAGACCATACAAGGAATTGAAATTGTCCTCAAGGCATCTGATCACTCACATGCATTCCACCCACATTCCAAGCCCACGACTCAGCCCCCAAAACCACTGATGACAAGTGTCCTGCCAGTGACTATGTATAAGGATGACACTCAGCTCCTGGAGCTGCCATCATCACCCCAAAGTCCCCTTGGCTCAGTGCTGTGCAGCCCTTTTCTTAAATAAATTCAATTTTCTTTAATCACCCTCAGAGGTGGCTATTTAGCCTTCCTGGACAGACCACCATGCTAACCTTCCATGCTAACCTTTCAATAACAGTACAATAGGGATAAAATATATAATTATCCAAACCCTGAGGCGACATATAAAAATTATACAATTAAAAAATGTCAAAAGTAAGCTAAGCACAGAAAGAAGGTGAATGTGCATACCCCGTTTCTAGCCCTTAGAAATGTCCTTTCCCCAAATCTTCCTTGGAAACTTAGGAGTTTTGAAAGATATAACTTAATAAACCCAGATTTTAAAAAATGTAATGCTATAAATTTTTTCCTAAACATTGCACCTATTCTCAAAAACTATCTTTATCTAGGACTCAAAAAACAAACAGAGAAGTAGTTTTATCAATGAGACCAAACAGGAGAAAAATTATTTCTTAATGAAGTAGGAACAATATTTCCATAGCTTATTAATTAAAGCAACTATATGAATATGAATGACTTATTTACAATCAGCTTCTATTACATCTAAGAGAAATACCAGGATAAAATAAAATGTATAGTCACACTAAGAAAGCAAAAACAAGAAATAATAAATATTTTCTATACATTCTAACTTAGGCATAATAAGCATACTGACTGCAAAGGGACTCGGGCAGGCTGCCCCAAAATAGGCCATGGCGGCATGTTGGTCATTTCAAATTAGTTGCTGGAGAACCCGCCAGTACAAGAAGCACACTCTGGCCTCCTGTTCCCCTAACACAAGGAACAAAGCTCCCTGTGCCAGAGAGAGGGAGTTCAGGGCTGAGGTCGCTATACAAACAAACTTTGTTACTTCTTCAATTAAGTCCCTAACCCAAACACAAACTCTCTGTTTTGTGCAATCTTCATAAGTAACTGTTTCTTTGTCTAAGAATGGTATACATATTCCCTGCTTTGATCATTTCTTGAGATCTCATTCTATGGGGTCTCCTTATGTACTTATGTAATTAAATTTTATTTTCTCCTGTTTTTCTGTCTCTTTGTCAATTTAATTTCAGACAAATGAACCTAGAAGGGTAGAAGAAAAAAATTTTCCTCCCCAACAACTGTGATAAAAAACATTTTGGAACTATTCCCTGTCTTCAGAGGCCTACACAGGTAGGATTAAGGTGACCTGATTTATTTACACAATCATGCAAGGAGCTTACCAGGTATAAGTCCCTCTCTACTATGACATAAGATTTACTCAGTATATAGTATATAAGAATGGGTTAAAAAGTAGCTAGAAGTCAACACAGTAGGTGACTTCTTGCTCTTATCAATGGGATTGGGAGTAAACAAAAGACGAAGCCCGGACTGTAGGAGGAGGCTGGCTGTTGCTGCTGCTTGTTAGTGGAATGAGGCACCTGGAGCCTGCTGGTAGCTCACACTGTGCAGAGAGTGGCAGAGACAGGTGGCACAAGGGACAATGGTGTGAGGGGGGATCTAAATCGAGAACTAGGGCTGAATGAATTAGCTTTGGGAAGAACAGGGTATCTTCATCATAGACCGAAGGGAAGGAATTAAGATAGACAATGGCTTTTCTCTATGAGAGAACAGGTGTTTTAGAGAGAGAAGGGCATCAAAAGTCTAAAAGTTTTTAAGTCATTTCTATGGGGAATGGGAAAGTGGCTGACTTGGAAAAATATAATAAATGTCAAAACTTAAATGTTACTTTAAGTATGTAAAAGTATAGAGACATCTAGAAAAAACTATGTCAACTATGAATATTTAGTGGTAACTACCTTCTTGATGAAAATATATTCAAATCAGCTAATTGACAGATTTTAATAAAATCATCAATCTTATAACAAGAGAAAATTAAGTTAACTCATAAAAAGATATACCTCTTACTCTCGCCAGTAACTGAACATTTTGACTCAGTGTCATAAAGTGTAGACTCTCCTGAAGTGGGACTCCCATCAACCACACAGTTGCATCTCTCACAAACCCAATGAACCCATTTAATAAACTCTTCATATGTCACTATTTCAGAGTGTACATTTTTTTAAAAAAAATCAAAAGTAATGAATTTCAGTAAAACAAAGATAAACTCTGATATGAAGTGTATCTGATTTTTGATAAAAGGCCCAGCCAATCCAGATACCAGAAACAAAACCATCTATAATCTATATATATAAAAGCCTAAGTGACTGTCCGACTGGCCAACTGGTACCTATGACGTGCACTTACCACCAGGGGGCAGACGCTCAACACAGGAACTGCCAAGCTACTGTGACTTAGCAACTGCGGTTCTCGGGTGATGAGCCCGATTCTGGGGTGTGTCACCCAAGAACCACCCTCTCGCAATCCAGGACCCCTCGGGGATGTCGGAGAGCTGGTTTCGGCCTGATCCCCGCAGACCAAGCCGAGGGACCCCGCCGGTGCACAAATCCGTGCACTGGGCCTCTAGTAAAAGCATAATATGCTAATTAGACTAGACGACCTTACAGACAAAGCCAGGGCTGCAAGGGCCGAGGCAGCCGCCATGGCTGTGAGGGCTGAGTCCCTTGCAAGAATTTCATGCATCAGGCCTACAGTAGTTTATAAATGCTATTTATGAAGGCCCCTTGCATAAAGAAATTCACACAATGTAAAGTATACGCATACAGAAAGGTGACTTTAACTGGCTTATCTGAAGCACTCAGGGTGTACATGCAGATACTCTTGCAAAAGAAAGACATGTTAAACATTCTACTTTACCCTCGTTCCCTTTGGCATTGCTGTTTCATCAACCAACAGGCAAAGGATATTACAAGCCACCAGGAGGACCGAGATGGACTACGACACAAAAAGTCAGTTGTCAGTTCTACATTTCAAAGACATTTTGCCAATACATATATATTAAAATCTAAGTGGCCAACCAACTGTATGCTTCAGAGGAGAGAAAAGTAGTCCAAACAAAAATTCTACATAAAACCCTAACGCCATTAGACTGTCTACAAAACCCCAGAACAAATTCTAAAACATTCTATAAATTATTATGATTTCAAAACTTGTGACAAACGCTAATAACACAGATCCACTTATTCACTGATCTCACTAACTGGAAATCCAACCTCCCCCCACCCAAGTTACAAATAGTTATAATCCATCAGAACTGGCTCCCTGACGCCCACCCACAGCCTCCCATGAGTCTGACAGTGTTTCCAGCACCTCCTCTGCTCTGCATTTTCAATGAAACAAAGAATGAATTTCCTGCTTTCACGAAGAAATAGATAAGCTTGAGGACTTTTTAAAAATTACTATTCATTTCTATTTTGGTTCTATCAAGTTTTTGCACATAAAAGCATGGATGCATTTTAATCTTACTAATAGAAAACCAGTTTACCTGCACTTCGCTGAGGGAATTGCCATATTCAAACAGCAAAGTAAATATCAAATAATTTGCTTTATGCAACCAGGCAAATCAATTCCTACCGTCTCAATGAGAAGGAGAACCATGACCGCAGGATACACCAAATTTCTTTCCCAAGCCGACGCCTTCTTCCGCCTCTCTAGTAGGAGAAACAACACAACAGAAGATTTCAGAAATAGCCCAAAATCCTCTCCACATTTCCATTTTTATTCCTTACTACTATAACCAGAATGCATTATTTTTATATAATTTTTAAAAAACACAAATTATTTTACATTTTCCTCCACAAGCCATAAAAATCAGAGATTTAGATTTAGTCTGCTACATTAAACAACTTAGTCCTGTGATGCTTAAATTTTAGCTCTTTAAAGGCATTTCAATTGCTAATGAAATAAAATGTTAATTTATAGCTTACTCTGAAAATATAGAGATATTTTTATTTGACATGGGTTTACATATTGATACAGATTTGAATGACTAAAGTAACAGGAGTAAAAATCCCCTCTACTCTCACATCACTCCCATTGCTAGAGGCTGAGAGCAAACTTCCACTTTGGGCTGCAAGGGGCTCCCTCACGTCACACTGTCTCAGGCCATAAACACCTGGAGAAGGTGGGTCAAACTCACTTTATTGAAAATCTGTATGAAGGTGTCAGAATCACCATGACAATCAACACTGAGGGGCCAGTGTCTGTGAAATGAAGGCACACTCCTTCCCCGACATTTTCCAGATGTAACTGCATGGACCCACAAGGCTGAGAAATAAGCAGAAACCAGTGGGTGAAAGAAAACCCACTTTCCTAAAGCAAAGCTTTCAGCAAACTCAGCAGAGCCAAGGAGACAAAAATTGAAGTTTGGGGCGACTGAGGCTGTCAGCACTTGAGAGGCTAGGATGACAGAGAAGAGGAGAGAAGAAGGGGATACCGATGCAGCCACTGCCCCTGCAAAGCTCAGCGCTGAGGAGAGGGACAGAGGGTGCAGATTGGGGTAGAGAAGCCAAGCTGAGCTCCATCGGGCTTATGTTTCTTGAAAGGTAAAACTAGAGTTCAAGGTTCACGAAGAAGACAGCATGACAGTCAACAACGAAACAACCAGGCTTTCAGGACCAAGGAGAAGCTATACTCTAGGAGCAATACCAAACTGGAAATAGACCCCCTAGTAAAGGCCAAAACCCAGTCTCCAACTATCTCAGATCAAAGGGATCTGTCCCTACTCTAACTGCCTGCCAGAAGCTAAAGGAAGTCCTTTCAAAAAGAAGAGACTATCACCATGTTTCTACAGTGACACATAAAAAGTGTCTAGCGTTTATTCAAACATTACCAGGAGGCAGAACAAAGGAAAAAAGAACAGAAACACGTTCAGCTGACCCAGAGAGTAGGCTCATCAGGAAGTGGCCTTAAAGTAACTGAGTAACATGCTCACTAAGACAAATGAGGGGATGGCAAATGTCACAAATTGAATCTAGAAAATCATTAAATGGAATTTCTAGAACTGAAAAATATTGTAATGAAAAGTAAGAGTGTGATCATTTTGATGACAGTTACAACAGCTGAAAAGAAGTGAAGGAAGAGCAGAAGAAAGCCAAAGACAAAAGGAAATCTAGCAGCCCTACCCAAGGGCACCGAGACGACTCTGGACGGCAGCTTTACAATGATGAAATTACCGGATGAGAGTTCAAATTCCATGTAAATGCCCCACAAACAAGAAAGCAAAGTCAAAATGTTTTCAGATAAAAATTGAGAGAATTTGTTGCCAGCAAACCAGCACTAAATGAAATACTTACAAATGTTTTTCAAGCAGAAGCCAAATGAACACTGGAAACACAAATCAGGGTCATGCAAACTGAACACCAAATCGGATGCCCTGAACTGGAACAAGTGGAGAAGTCCAGCACCGTGGATTGTTGGCAAGGATAGGGGGCAACAGGGAGCCTTACTGGTACCTCACAGGAATACAAAGTAACACAACTACCTGGGGAGGTTTGGGGTTATCTGAAAACATTGTACAGAAACACCCAGTGATCCTATAATTTCACTTGTACCAAGAGATATGTAGAAGAATGTCTATACCAATAGTATTCACATTAGCACAAGACCGGAAACATTTCAAGCATCCATCAACAGCAGGATGAAGAAAGTAACCTGCAGCAATGTAGTGATGTTTACGAAATGAAAATGATTGAACTGCATATATGATTTTCAACAACATAATATTCAACTTGCCCTTCTGAAGACAGAGTAACAACTGTCTTCGGGACCAGAGTTACTGTCCAGCCTGAAACAATTTAAAAACCAAAAAATACATGTATATGAAACAACAGTTTTCAAGCCTGGGACATCTGATCACCGAAGGGCAATGGCCTCTGAAAGATGGGGAACAAACCTGCAAGCCCTGTGTCTGCCCCAGCTCACTGTCTAGGGAGAGCTCCCAGGCAGGCCCTGGTGCAGGGAGGAGGAACCCAAGCAGAGCCCAGTTCCATCCATGAGTTGAGGACATACAAGGGGTCTGGAGAGACCAAGTCAGCAGGATTTTGCAGAGCCAGTGCCAGAGAAGAGACTATTGCAGAGAAACCCCAAGGACGGGAGGAGAGTAATGATCAATTCTGGAATGTGAAGAAAGCACCCGCGGCTGATGGAAGCACCACCCCAAAATGAGTAAAAGGAACAGCATACCACAATCACAAAGGGTCAAGAACCATGCTGCTCCCTCAAGACACTGGGACACTGGGTAGGATGTAGCAGCGAACTACTACTAGTAGCCCTAGACCAGTAGTTCTCAACCTTCTGCCCCTTTAAATACAGTTCCTCATGTTGTGACCCAACCATAAAATTATTTTCGTTGCTACTTCATAACTGTAATGTTGCTACTGTTATGAATCGTCATGTAAATATCTGATATGTAGGATGGTCTTAGGTGACCCGTGTGAAAGGGTTGTTCGACCACCAAAGGGGTCGCGACCCACAGGTTTGAGAACCGCTGCCCTAGTCGAAATGTCATTCTGGCCCAGCCTAACAAGTCTTCAAGGCAAGATCTGATAATATCAAACTGTTTATAAGTAACTTCACTGCATCCCAAAACAAAGTTCCTCACTTACAGGAATACAAAAACATTAGCACTGAACAATGCAAGATTCACAGTAGCTAGTACCCAAAGTTGCCATGCATGCAAATAGGCACAAAAATACAGTAAGTCAATCAATTGAAACTCTTCTAGAATAAACATAGATGTTAGAATTAGCAGACAAAAACACTACAAGTGTTATTAAAACTGTATTCCATATTTTCAAAAAGGTGGGTATCAAATTAGAGATGCTAATTAGACATGTGGAAGATATAAAACAGGCCTAAACAGAACTTCAAGAGATAAAAATGGCAGTGTCTGAGCAGTAAATACAATAGGTGGGATTAAAGGCAGACTAACACTGAGAGGAAAGAAATTAGTGAACATGAAGACACAGCAATACAAACTATCTGAAATGAAACACAGAAGAAAACAAACCACATGAAAAGTAAGGGAACATCCTTGAGTTATGGGGCAACTTTATAAGAGCTACTGTACATGAAATTGGAGTCCTTGGAAAGGGAGGCACAGACAGAAGAAGAAAAAAATACTTGGAAAAGTAATGGCAAAAAGTTTCCACATGAGATGACAATTATAATTTCTGAGGTCAAAAAAAAATCAATGAACCCAAAGGATAAGAAACATAAATAAAATTACTCAAAGGCATATCACAATAAAATTGTTCTAAATCAATGATAAAGAGGAGATCTGAAAAGAAGATAAAGACACAATAAAAGATAAAGATGACAGATGATTACTTGTCAGGAATACTGCAAGTGAAAAGACAATAGAACGACACCTTTAAACATCAGTTTGTTTTGAAAATTCATTTTGTAAACATGAAAAAACAAAACAAAAAGTGAGTCAATGCATGCTTATCCTCTCCCCAAATGGCTTGGACAGATTGAAAGCTTGTAACATAAACTAAAGATTTAATGCGCTTTTTAATATTTCAGACTACAGGAAAGACTTTAATAAGAAATCAAGTCAAGGGGGAAAATGTACCTAATTTTGTCTTAAAAATCTTTACGTTTTCAAGTTCTTGTTCCAGCTCCATTACATTGTAGTCCACTGATGAAGACAGTCCTGTGGAAAGCAAACATAGTTTAGAAGTAAAACAACAGAACACCTAGGAGAACAGGTGGCCCTCACATTCCATTAAAATATAAAAATAACACATTGCAAATGCTGACTATAGAGAATGGAAACAAATGCTGCTGTGATTCACAGAAAAGTACATACATTTTTAACCACTTAAAACGTCCATGATGAAACACTACATTTCCTAGAAAATGTATTACTTTGGTAAAATTCTTTTTT
>NW_006298695.1:743188-744485 GCF_000327345.1 Myotis davidii | reverse complement strand
CCGGATTGTTTGCGCCGCTCCCCCCGAGCCGCCGTCCGCGCCGCCTCCAGCCCCGCTCCGCGCGCCCTCGTTACCTCAGAATTTCACTTCAGCACTGCGCCGCCTCTGAGTCTGGGTATAATATTCTCTTTACTCCTAGTTGTAGAATTTCCACTCAGCCAGCCCTCCTGTGGCTCTGGACGTTGACCTTTCCCTGGATCAAGCTTAATTTGACTTGGTTGTTCCAGGCGGCAATCTCTGGTGTTAACCTATGCCGCCATCTTCGGTTCTCCTTTGGTAAAATTCTTAATGGATCTATTATTAATTTTTATTAATTATAAAAGTATTATGTGCTTATTATAAAGTCAAAGAAAATCAAGATCTCTTCTCCATCCCACCTTCCTACAGTGACAACAGTTGACCATGTGGTTGATGCGTCCACGCCTTTCTTCATATTCAGGTGCGTGTTCACACATTCACATATATCTTGCATGGGGTTTATAAGGACGGGTTGAATCAGATGCATTATTTTCCCACTTGCTTTCCTAGTCAATGATGTGTCCACATTGACAGTGACAAGTCCTTAACAACTGAATACGTAATATTCCAGAGTGTGGACATCCTTCAGCTTTATTCAAGATTATTCCACTTATGAATAATCAAGTTCCTCCGATGGGATGCATCCAAACAATGCTGCAGTACACACGTCTACAGGCACACCCAGGTCATTCTGGTCTGTTATTTCTGTAGCGCAGATTCCCAAAACAACACACTGCTGAGTCAAAGGGTGTGAGCACTGACATATAGGAGATATTTAACACGTTAAGCGCCCAGCCTGTTTTGTCTTCCGGACAAAAAGTATAGTGTCAGTCACTGGTGACTGACTGGGCGGTTAACGTGTTAAAGGTTACTTCCCCCAAAATATTATAATCCTATATAATAAAAGCCTAATATGCAAATTGTCCCCTCGACCAGAATTTCACTGGGAGTTCGACCCCTCGACCAGTTGCTATGATGCGCACTGACCACCAGTGGGCAGATGCTCCAACCAATAGGCTAGCTTGCTGCAGGCGCTGGATTGGAAAGTGAGGTGTGAGGTGAGAACCATCAGAAAGCTCCCAGGGTTTGGCCCGAGCCCTGGGCAGAGGCGGGCAGGAGCCAGAAGGGGCTGGTTGGTGCGGGAGGCTGCTACACATGATCTGAGAGGCCTGATCTGAGAGCTGTGGACTGCGCAGCCCTTTGCAGCCTGTGGCATTCTCAGTATGCAATTTATAATCTTCAGAGCTGCTTCTTTTTATTAAGTTTCACTAACTACTGC